>NW_023458565.1:3251497-3254323 GCF_013731165.1 Rhagoletis pomonella | reverse complement strand
TTTTTTTCGTTGCCCCTATTTCGCTACGCCACATACACATACCTAAACGGATGTGAATAAACTCAGTTGAGCGTTAATGCACAAAGCAGCTTGCATATATACATATATGTATGAACATAAATATTTATGCATAGTTGTATATATGTATGTATGTATGTATATTAGTATTTGAACTTGCATACGTACATACATATGTGCAAACGAACGTCAACCAAAGGTCGAATCCACAAGAAGTCTGATTAACGTTGGAGAAAAGGCAGGAAAAAGAAGAACGGAAACATTGAAAGTGGCCAATCGAGTTTATGCTTCAACAATTAATTAATTAAGTGGAAAAAAAAATTTAATTAATAATAAAATTAATTAATTAATAAGAGGATATCTAAAAATTGTTAATGATTATTTAAAAAATATCGTGGTTGGTAATTAGCTGGTAAGTAAAGTGGCACATGGAAGTAGTTTTTTGCAAAATACGTTTCTCCGACATTTCCGTGCTACGACGAGAAGACATTTGCAAAGCGAGTATTCACCGTTTCCCGATACAGGGTTGTAATTGATGGTAAGTGACGCCACTAGTTGCACTTCCGTTAAGAAATCGATACTGAATTAAATTTTGTACCTAGATGTGTGTACCATACCAAGTTATTTGCTTAATTTGCGACAAAAATTATTGAAAAAAGATGAACAAGACAAAGTTTTATAAATTTTATAACCTTAATATGACAAAAGCTCGAATAAGTTGCTGGTTAAAACAAAACACACTTAAAAATGAAATATATGTACATAAGTATATGTTATGCTTTTAAAAAAATTACCAAAAATTAATCTGGCTACAATAAATGCAATAATCATTAAGTAATTCATGACAAACAAAATTCTTACCCATATACCTACCTGTGCAAGAATAACTAGCGCGATAACACTGTCGCATGCAACCCTGCTCGTGCTGCCATTATCGTTGCCCTTTTTTGTTTTATCCGAAACAACATCACAAAACGAAATCGGCGCAAACCAAGTGACGGAAAAGAAAAAGCTTGCTCTTTTTGTACGTACGCCTTGTTTCCTTTTCCTTTAATTTTAAGTTTTTGTTTGAGAAATTCAACATTTTCCAAATGTTTTTCCAGATTTCACTTCAGCTGTATTCGCATTCAAGGTAGGCCCAGCATTACTGCAATAAAGGCGAACCGCCTAAAAAAATTGGCATAGAAAATGGTAGGCGGCGTCGGCGGTGGCGACAATAAAGTTGTGGCCACTTTGCGAGCGGATGGAAGTGTCTATCCTGCTAGTGGAACTTCCATTGGGCAATTAGTGAATTTAATGAACTACAAGATTGTAAGTATTCTAGCGCGCTACAATTAGTTAAATTTTGCACTCAATGATTTTCCATTTGTTTTGTTTCACATTCGTCGGGGCCTACTTCAGCGCACTGAAGTGGACGTAAGCAATAAGACGCTCAATACATTCAGTGCTCCCACGACTGTTGTTGATCTGGGAAAACAATTATTACATTACGCGCGAGACGGTGATCTGAAAGGAGCGAAAAATATGTTGTCGCGCGGTGCTCCTTTCACCTCGGATTGGGTAAGTGTCACTTCACGGAACTCCCCACAACTTTTTGGAAATCTTTGTACGTATGTTCATTTCTTCAGTTATTAATGTTTGTTTATTTCAGTTGGGTATGTCAGCGTTACACTTTGCGGCTATGAATAACCAATATGAAGTTTGTGATGCTCTACTAAAAGGCGGGATAAATAAGGACTCTAAAACAAAAGTTGATCGCACACCTTTGCATATGGCTTGCTTCTATGGCAATGAACGCATAGTGGAACTATTACTATCCAAGAAATGTTTGGTAAATCCGCGAGATATGGTATGTAGAATATGAAAATCAAGTTATATGTAATTCTAACATAGGAAATCTTGTTAATTTAAATTAAAAAAATTCTGTAGCTACGAATGACGCCACTGCATTGGGCAGTTGAAAAAGGCCACAAATCCATAACACGTCTTCTGCTTAAACACAACGCCGATGTTACTATAACATCAAAATTCGGCAAAACACCGATTGCAATTGCAGTAATGACGGAACAAGCGGATTTACTCGAGGAACTGGAATTAGCGCGACAATCGCAAATTAACCGCAAATATAATGAAGAACATGAGGTGAGAATAAAATAGCTTTTAAATGTCGAAAAAGTGTTAGTTATACTTGTAATGCAACATTTAGAATTGTTAAACGAAGTTACATGCTTTAAATTTAATTTTATTTGTGCTTTTCTGTTTGTGCTTATCTGTCAAAAAAAAAAAAAATGCGTGCATTCACATTCTTATGTTAAAAAAAAAATCATAAATATGCTCGCAGGTGCGGTCCAAGCGATTCAGAGTAGGTACCCAAGTTAGCTTGATTAGTTTTTGTGTGTATTATTAACAATTTGGCAAAACGATTATTCCAAAATAATAACATCTATCCTAATATGCATTTGTATGTATTCTAGTAGCTTGCTTTTCTAAATTGCATTGTTCTTTATGCAAATCAGGAAATTGAAATAATATGTATTGTAATGTTATTTTAATGTTTCAGAAGGAAACGTCTGAAGCCGTGAACTCCATAATGGGCATATCGAATTTTGTGTCCGAAGATGCAGGAAATTCAACAAAAATTGTTTTGGAAGTAGATGACGATTTGACAAATAATAGCGATTACGCAGAAGCCAAAATATCTGATTTGGCAAATATCAAGGGTAGTTATCATTCATTGAGAATTTAAATGCATACTTCTACAATATTTATTTTGTCGTTTCTCTTCTATAAAGAAACGGGCGTGTTAGA
>NW_023458565.1:3142883-3248497 GCF_013731165.1 Rhagoletis pomonella | reverse complement strand
CTGTTCATCTGATCGACATGTGGAAAACAGTAACCCTACAAATGATACACACACTTATATAAGAACATAGTTACCCAATGGGAAAATATGTAGGTAAGCACCTTACGAGCTGATCCGTGTTTTCTTTTAGCTTTTAGTACCAAAATTGTCATCATGACCAATGCCAGCTATTAGAAAAAGCACAAAATGAACACCTCCGATGAGAATTATCTTGTACATTGCAAAATAACGCGCCGCTGAAGTTATGTTCGAGTGCCGAACTAAGAACGATTTGGCAGAGAAGTCGGTAGGCACCACCCGGTCAAGTGTAAGTTGCTGGTAAGGCATTATTTAGTGCACCTATTTCCTACAGGGTATGTGCGCACATATCGCACGTTTAATTATAAACTTGTAGATAATTATTTGAAAATTTAAATTTTGTGAGAAAAAGCAATCAAAGCTTGATCAAGCTATATCAAAAAGACGTATGTAAAGACACATATCTTCGCCACTTTTAAAAAGTTTAGTTATCTGTTAGACTGAACATATTCTTTTTATCAAGCTTATTAATCTCCAAAAAAGTAAGTTTTGAATTACTTCTCTGTATTATTGAACTTGCGATATGTATATGTACACATGTATATATGTGTGTAAATATACGTAAATACTCCTTTTATTCAAATTGTTTATCTACAAGGCTTAATTTTTGAGTACAAAAACACTATCAATGTGTAATTTTTGTTTGAAGTTGGCCACCCAATTTGCGAAGGCCGCGCTTGTTTTGTGAAATTAGTTATTTATGGTTTACAGCGATAAAGAAAATGTACAAATTTCACAACTTTTGAAAATCTGAACTATTTTGGAAGTTAGGTATAGCAAATAACTTTTTTCGAAATTGTGTGGATTTTATTGTTTTCTCGCAACTGATAATGTCAATTCTGCTCATTTTTTAAACAGTTAAGAATGATCATGTTTCTCCCCATTCTAATTTTTTATTTTGTTTTGGCAAAGTTAATAACAAAAATATAATTGACTTTTCAAACGCGTTAAAATTTCGTTTTGGGCTAATATTGTTGTACATTCCATTAAAAATTATTTGCGGAAAAAATTGGCTGAATGCAATGGGGCGAAAGTTATTAACGTTTTGAAGTCCAAACAATTTCAAGAAAAAGTTAATATCCAGCTATAACTTCTAAAACAATTCGAATTTCGAAAAATTGCGAAATTTGTATTTTTTCTTATCATTGCGAAAGATAAACAATTCGTTTCACAAAAAAACAACTCGATCGTCGAAGAAATGGTGGCCCACTTCAAAAATTTTACTCAATAAGTTCTCTGAAAACTGGATTTCAAACGACTGTTTTTTATTAGTGATTTGAAACAGTAATGCAATATTATAGATTAATATAGCTGTAGAGTTGTGAGGTTACCGGAGAAGTTATGCAATGCAAAGATGAATTTGTACATCTATAAATTTGATCTTAATTAAAGTTTGCACTGTAATAATTAGGTTATAATTTTTGTTATCTCAAAAAAATACGCGAGTGTCGAGTATCGAAAAAAGCCGTTTCTCCGCGAATGAGCCAAAATAATGCAGAACCAATTGCGGGTTGCGTCCGGTGGTTTAGTTGGCCTTTGGACAGTTATAATTTAGGCCAAGGGTGGCTAAATCGAAAACAGCTGATACAGTTTTCAATTTTTCAGAAATTTATTTGCCACCACGTTTTATTTTATTCAACAAAATGCATCAATAAGGAAGGTACTTAATATGGTATTTTTACTTTGAAATAGTTTAATTGCTCCGCCAACTTACCAAGAAACTGCAATCGTATTGGATCACCCCGTATAGAAATATGTATGCAGTTATGTACGCATGTTACTTATGTACAAACACCTGGATGGACACATTCAGCTGATTGCAACTTGGCGCCACTTCATTGTCATGTGTATGTACATTAGGGTGCCCATCGAAAATGTTTTTTTTTTTTGGAAATTTCAAGACCCTACCCACTAATTTGATTCGTTTTTATTATAAATATTATTGCCAATTTTTATAGATTTTTTAAAGATCATTTAGAGGTGGAGACCTTTCGATTTAGGTTAGAAAATACGATTTTGTAGATTTATGAGTTTTTGAATGACTTTTTCCGCTTCGATTTCCATGATCGAATATGATCTGAGAAGAGGATGTATAGGCCTTTAAAATGGTATATAATAATCTATTGTCGGACTTGGCTTGGGGTTTTTTTTTTTGGGTAAAATACAAAAAACCCATATTTCTCTTAATTTTTTTAAATTTTGACCATCGATAATTTCCACAATTTCAAAATATGTAGTACTGTCTAAAATAAGATCTATTTTTAAATAAACTGATAGCTCACTTATCGAAATCGCATACAAAATGTCGAAGTTACGCGACTTCTCTTAAACTCGGCCTTGATTTTATATTGTTTATGTACCGGACCTTCAGATTTTTTTGAGCAGTGCGGCTAAGGAATTCATCAATATTTATTCAAAATTGATATGTATATACAATCGCTCTTTAGCAAAGAAGTGTTTTTTCAAACAATTTTAGGAAAATGGGGGTGGCACTGCCCACTTATATGATAAATGCATATCTCAAAAACTACTCGACCGATCTTGACCAAATTTGTTATACTCGTTGTGCTTGGGCTCCTTTAAAATTAGGGGGTGCGGTCTTGAAATTTCCAAAAAAAAACATTTTCTTTGGGCATCCTAATGTATGCATGTAGTATTGCAATTAACACTGACATTTAACATTGTAAATATTTCCTCTATACGTTGTTCTCCCCTTAATGAAGGGACTTACTTCAAATTAAAAAAAGCATTGCAGCACTAATTTAGCTACAAAGAGCAGAAACTTCAATTATGTACAATAATCAACTGCCACTCTACCTTCTCTCCTCGCCTTATGGAACGGTCATGACGCCTTCTCCAATTGGATTCACGCTCCTCTTTAAGCTGTTGGCGATTTTCGACAGATGGCCCAGTATCAAAATCCCAAAACTTAATCAATCCATATGTATCAATCAAAGTTGGTATGATGAGACGTTTCATTGTACTCGTAGTTAAGCGAAGCGCTCAATTAAACACGTTAAACTCATTTGTAGATTTAAGCGAAATAGGTTAGTAATTTTGAGTGTTATCTTGATTTCAATTTTAACTCTAAAATTTGTTAAACATTTTTATTTACGCGACTACCAAATATGCATTTCAAGTTCTCTGGGTGGTCAATGTTGTCAGCCGAGAGATTTGCCAACAATGTCAACATCGACGCGCTGATAAACTTCAACTAATTCAAAATACACCTTCAGCATGTCCACTCTGCCACAGGAAATGACCGAGTTGTTTAGCAATGTTGAGCACAACTAATACCCTTGCTCTCATTGAAGGCCTACAGCGCGATAAATATTGATTAGATATTTATTATCAAAAACCAATCGAGTTAACAAAGGCCTCTACCAGTTGATAGATACATAGATAACATGACCACGGCAGAAGAAGAATGTATTGTTTTGGTTGGCAGAGAGCGAAAGTGCACTGCTGCTTCTGTTTCATTGTCAGCAACATGCTGTTTACCAATCGACAGGTGGCTGGTGATGGGAGATACTTTTGCAGTGACGACAAGAATATGCCATGGCTATTTGTTTATTATCTGTGTGTTCGCACATGCAAAATTTACCTCAATTAGTTTATGACTAAAAATCATTGCATAGTTGCAGGCGCATTATGGCTTCTCCGAGGCTGTATGTGTGCTGTCTGTACCATCCTAACTTAATGAATTAAATTTAATTATGCACACAAAGCTGTTTGCTTTTCAATGCTTGGCAGGAACAAAATGCAAACGACCATTGTTTGAGATATACATATGTTGGTATGTAAGTACATGCAATTTTATCAAGTTGAATGATAATAAATGAACCATAATCCAGTAAGCATACATTCTTACAGACTAAATCTAATGTAAGCAGCGAAACAATCTTTAACCTTAAGCATTTATGCAATTGTGATTCTGTTAAGCTTATATACTAAGTTATCCTATTTATAGGATCGTCCTCCATACTCATAGAAGAATATGTACATATGTATCTACATATGTGTTTGCATTAGGGTACATCACCAAAAATATTTGCGGATTTTACGCAGGAATAATAGAATTTATTTTTTTGCAAGACTTCCGCCGAAATACCTATTTCAGAAAAATATTAAGATTTAACTCGTTGAGGGCCGATGTTGCTTTTAGGCAACTTAACATTTTGATTTGTAAATCTTGTTATTTAAATTATTTTATCAAAACGTTTGTTTTAGTTGATACTTTAGAATGTTGTGAAGGCAAAAAGCTGAACCTCTGCCACAATTATAGAACCAATTAGTTTTCAGCAGTTTTCCTTTGCTAAAAGTGGTTCTGCAACATTAAAAAAAAAATACTTCTAATAAATAATAATATTTTTAACAAATCATTTAAGGTTATAAAATATAATGAAGCTAATGAAATAAAAACAATAAACCTTGACAAGTGTTGTTAGAAACTTTTGTAAACATTTATAAGCAACAACGAATTTTATACCAGTTCAAACAAATTTTAGCCTCCACCCAACTTAATTCGGTCTTCAAAGGATTAAGTGAGTGAGATCAATTTGAAAATACTTCTAAAAATCCCATTATTTTGATTAAGTTGATGCAATGCACTATGGCAGGCTTTGCGGCATGAACTATAAAAAAAAACAACCTAAAGGTCTGAGATCTGGTGCATAGGCTTATAACGGTCTCCAAACTTTCTCATAAAAAATGGGCGTGGTCACTATTTTACAACGACTACTTTTTGTGGTTACATGTTTTAATCTTAATTAAATCTTAAAACTTCTTAAAAACTAATGAGTTCTACACATTTTATTTGCATTGCAAATAAAAAAAAAGTTTTTTTTTGTAAAAATTACATAATTTTTTGACAAAATACTTCTTTGAGTATTATTTGGTGGTATTTATATAAAAATTAAATTGTAATTAAAATAAAATAAAAGTGTAGTACAAAAAGAAATTAAAAAATGTTTTGAAAAGTTGTGGTCCGAATTGTGGCATTACTAAGTCGCGAATAATTCTTTTCTTGATTTTTCAGATGCTAGTTTTTTTCAATTTCTCCTTTCCTTCACCGTACCGCAATCATGTACGCCCTTTGGAGTTTCAAAAACAATTTTTTCCGAGAGCCATTTGCATGTTTCGACAAAAAATAACGTGACGCCCTGTTATACTGGTTCCATTTTGCGCTATTATGTGCACAAAAAAGTAATATTGGTTTCCTTATTATGTCCACTGCCTATTCATTTTCAACTTAATTAGCTCTTTTAAAATCATATAAATTATTGCACTCACAGCTTAACAGTTTTCTTTCCAACAATTAAAAATGTCTTGTTTAAAAGCAAAATTTATCCAAAAATTTTACAGAAGCAAAGATTTAAATCAAAAATTCTGTACTCTTATCTACTACATAAATATACGATTTGACCCGGATGGAGCCCGATAAAGAAAGTTAGTTCTTACGCAACATAAACTTTTCAAAAAAAAAAAAACTTAATGTCCTTAGGCGATTTTTTTCAGTACCCACAAAACTTTCACAAAATATTTGTATTGTTTTTCAATTTACTTTTTTTTACTCCATTAATGTTCTCTCTATCTTTTCTTTTGTTCACGTCAGGAATTTATAGTAATAATATCACTTTTATAAAGTACATACTTGTCACTTTAATAGCAAATAAAATTAACTTGAAAAAAGGTCGTCTTCAAATTGATACATAGCACTTTCAGCAATGACATTTGGAAAACATATTTTTTCTCAATACATATGGACTGTTTTCCAAAAAGTGTTCACTTTTTTCGAGATTTAGAAAGTCGAAAAATGAGATATATGCCACTAAAAGCTAATTCTAGACCATAGTACAAAGTTAAAAAAAAAATATTATGCAGTCCTTTAAAACTTAAACTCTACTCCGAACCGAGGTGATTTTTTTACAAAAAATATTTTTAAAAACAAATTTTACTTATAAAAAACACGTTTTTCGGAAGGTTTGTACTTTCTGAAATGTTTTGGTGGAAGCCCTAAATTGTAATAAATTTTATATTTCTGTTGGAAAGCAGTACAGATTTTTTTTTGTATGGAGAGTGATCCACCCTAATACGGGTATGAACTTATGTACATACGAATGATCTTATTGAATTGGCTATTCCTGTGTTCAAAAGTAATATTGAAACAATTTGAATGAGAGTGGGATACGAGCTTAGTTACAATACAAATAATTTACTTATTTACAATCTCAAATGGACGTCAATTTGCAACATTTAACCTCCTGCATTGCTTGCAAATAAATATATTTACTTAAATATCTGTGTAACGGATACATGTATGCGTACAGCTGCTCTGTTGTGCAGACGTTCTATGGATTATTACTATTCACATTTATAGTTTTGTTTTATTGCATTTCAGAGAAGCTAAAGAATACATAACTAATAGATTTTATTTGTTTACTGTTATAACTATGCAAATGTAATATGTTATTAATTGTATATTACTAAATCGATTCGAACGTGTTATGTATGTAATTTACAAGAGCAATTTTAATTAGATTACCGAGAGGCGGACGGATGAAAGACATATATGTATGTACATACACACATATTCAAGAAGACAAAGAATGGCTGAAATATGTGATTGCGAAGAGCTTGTGCTGCTGGTAAGCAGGAATGCAGCTCGAAAATTCTATCATTGAATGGTGACACCGGTGGCTCGTTTGAAGGACCATTGTATAGAGACGAAACTCAAGTTCCTCCAATCGACCGTACCGGGGTGAGAGCAATGATAATGCGGACGCCCCCGGAGCCAACTTTATACCGTTTGAGTTTCGAAGCCGTCGACGAAGAGCTGGTGCACTTCATAAACCAGTGCAACGTGGTCTGATTACTACATGTAATCGGCACATAATGTTCCCGTCCTTTATGAAGGGCTTTAGACCCCAACAATCCACAATTGACCAGATTTCCACACTTCGTCAAATTCTAAAAAAAATTTATAGGCACCATATACGGTGCGTCTGATTTGCGAGTCATCTGTGTACGTTTTGACTCGCCTTTCAACTAGACACAGTTGAGTCGCTCAGAGTCATGTCGGTGTAACTAACCATATTTATTTTCACTAACAGATTCAAAGCGACTCGCGAATCAGACGCACAGTGTATGCCGCCCATTAGATAGGAAAATCAATATTCAATACCTTTCCGTGGCCTTAAAAGTCGCTTATGATAGCACGAAAATAAGGTGCTTCTATGGTGCTAGGCCTAAATTTGAGATTTCCGCAAAACTTGCACGTCTATGCAGAGTTACATTGAGAACAATCTTCAGCTCTGTTCAAATTTGGATTAGTAAAGAGCACAGGCAGTCCTATTTGACTGTCTTATGGCAGGCTTGGGCCGAGCTATGTTTATTTATTTTTAGATTAATTAAGAAAGGTCCTTTTCATGCTGAGTGCTAAAGAAACCAAAGTTGCTTCATTGCTTAACCACAATCCTTCCCTCAGACCAATGTCACGATGAGAGATTTTTTGAGTGTTCACGAAGGTTCTCAATCAAATTGGAGCATGCAGATGAGATGACGGCTAAATGTCAAATTACACTTTTGCACGGGTGTTACTCCATATTGCTAGCCATTTTATCGAGCTAGGAATGAAGCAAGCAGCAGTCATGAAAAACTCCACTCGATAAGGGCGCTCGTCACAAAGTTTTTTGTGCAGGCAAAATATAATCGTTAATCTACTTAGCCTATATTTTTCTTATAGTTACTATTAACGGGTGATTTTTTAAGAGCTTGATAACTTTTTTTTTTAAAAAAAACGCATAAAATTACTTTTTGAAGATAATTTCATTTAAATGTTGACCGCGGCTGCGTCTTAGGTGGTCCATTCGGAAAGTCCAATTTTGGGCAACTTTTTCGAGCATTTCGGCCGGAATAGCCCGAATTTCTTCGGAAATGTTGTCTTCCAAAGCTGGAATAGTTGCTGGCTTATTTCTGTAGACTTTAGACTTGACGTAGCCCCACAAAAAATAGTCTAAAGGCGTCAAATCGCATGATCTTGGTGGCCAACTTACCGGTCCATTTCTTGAGATGAATTGTTCTCCGAAGTTTTCCCTCAAAATGGCCATAGAATCGCGAGCTGTGTGGCATGTAGCGCCATCTTGTTGAAACCACATGTCAACCAAGTTCAGTTCTTCCATTTTTGGCAACAAAAAGTTTGTTAGCATCGAACGATAGCGATCGCCATTCACCGTAACGTTGCGTCCAACAGCATCTTTGAAAAAATACGGTCCAATGATTCCACCAGCGTACAAACCACACCAAACAGTGCATTTTTTCGGGATGCATGGGCAGTTCTTGAACGGCTTCTGGTTGCTCTTCACTCCAAATGCGGCAATTTTGCTTATTTACGAAGCCATTCAACCAGAAATGAGCCTCATCGCTGAACAAAATTTGTCGATAAAAAAGCGGATTTTCCGCCAACTTTTCTAGGGCCCATTCACTGAAAATTCGACGTTGTGGCAGATCGTTCGGCTTCAGTTCTTGCACGAGCTGTATTTTATACGGTTTTACACCAAGATCTTTGCGTAAAATCTTCCATGTGGTCGAATAACACAAACCCAATTGCTGCGAACGGCGACGAATCGACATTTCACGGTCTTCAGCAACACTCTCAGAAACAGACGCAATATTCTCTTCTGTACGCACTGTACGCATTCGTGTGGTTGGTTTAATGTCCAATAAAGTAAACTGAGTGCGAAACTTGGTCACAATCGCATTAATTGTTTGCTCACTTGGTCGATTATGTAGACCATAAATCGGACGTAAAGCGCGAAACACATTTCGAACCGAACACTGATTTTGGTAATAAAATTCAATGATTTGCAAGCGTTGCTCGTTAGTAAGTCTATTCATGATGAAATTTCAAAGCATACTGAGCATCTTTCTCTTTGACACCATGTCTGAAATCCCACGTGATCTGTCAAATACTAATGCATGAAAATCCTAACCTCAAAAAAATCACCCGTTACTTATTATTACATGAATGCCAGCGAAAATTCATTAAGGAAAGTTCAACGACTGCAAAGTATCAATAACGTTAAAGCATTATCCGTAATTTGAGAAGAAGGATAATCACTCTACACTGTGATGAATATTGGTGGTGGGATTTTAACTGAAGTAGAAATAATTAAATTTATACTTACATCTTTAGCTAAATAGCACCTGGACAAAAAGACTCACTTGGTGAAATGCATACTTATGTACGTACCCATTGTACATCTGAGTGTATGTAAAGTATGTAAGAAGTTGACTGTTTGAATTTTGACTACTACTACTAAATAAAACTGAGTTCAATATTTCAGCTTAACCACTAATATATGGATTTTTTATTCTAGACAAGGAAAAAATTATGGTGGAGGCTGGAATGACTTTTTTTCAAAGATAACAGATAGGATCTTGTACTGATTACATAAATAGAAAATAATTGTAATTTCTACGTTTAGTATTCCCCCAGCAGTAGTCAACCATTATATGACGATCCCACCGGTTTTTGTTATCTCTCTTCAATAGTTTTAAGGCCCTGGTGAAATGTTCTGCGCTATATGATAAAGGATTCTTTGTGATTTTGTCAAGATGACTGCGGGGAAAGTGCACTTTGAGGGGCATAATACAACCTAAGATTGTACACCTCGCCAGTATGGCGTTTACGATTTCGAAGTTGTTACTTGTCTTATTATTTCCCAGAAAGCTTTTTGTAACTTAAAAAAACGAAGTTAACGCAGGACGTTCCAAGTCGTTCACGTTTAATATTTACTGTGCTTGGACCAGTCAATTTTCTAATTAGGGATATTCTCAAACTCGTACAAGTCTCGTAAGTTATTGAGCGTCGTAAAAGAACAGTCAAAATTTATATGGAGCTCAGTTTACGCGCACATCGTAAAATTGCCGAGGCAAATCAGGGACCGAACATAACAGTTATTGATGAAAATTGTCATCGAAAAATTCACTATGAAGGAAATGTTCAACAACTAAGTGATACATACCAATCGATTTCTTTTTTCACCGAGACTCAAATTTGAAAATAAATTTTTATTTGTAATTTTTATGCAATATTAAAAAAATAACATTTATTTTTGATTTTCATATTATAAATCAAAAATAACAATTATTTCTGATTTTTTTTTATATGTCTCAGATAACAGTTATTGAAGACTTTTATTTATAAAGGTCATCAATAAAAATCAGTTACCGACTTTTATTTTTTAAATCATTCGTTTAAAAGTCATTAACATTTTTCGCAGTTAAGAAGGTGTTGGGAAACAAAAATTTTCTACGACTTATACCAATGACATTTATAAGTATGATTTTAAAAATAAAGGTTAGTGACTGATTTTTATTTATGACCTTTATAAATAAAAGTCTTCGATAACTGTTATCTATAACTGTTATTTGCAAATTATTTAGATAAAAATCAAAAATAATTGTCATTTTGCATTTATAAAATAAAAGTCAGAAATAACGGTTATTTAAGAAGCAAT
This sequence comes from Rhagoletis pomonella, assembly GCF_013731165.1. Lineage (NCBI taxonomy): Eukaryota > Metazoa > Arthropoda > Insecta > Diptera > Tephritidae > Rhagoletis > Rhagoletis pomonella. The sequence continues at coordinate 3,237,899 of NW_023458565.1, read as the reverse complement.
TAAATAAAAGTAAAAAAATAATTGTTTAAGGCCGGTTTTTTTAATAAAAATTGTAACTGTTACGGTCCCTGAGGCAAATTTGATGTGTTAACGACGTTGTAAACTTAGGTTTTGCCGAGAAGCCGAAAATTGTATACTAAAATTTATGACAAACAAATGTTTGAAAAGAAATGAAAATAAATAAGAAGTGAATACAATGAATGGGGGATATTCATAGCCGAAATAAAGTCGACTCTAAAGCAGTTCCAGCTGTCTTGACAGATATCCCTTAGAAACTTATGCCAAAAAGCTGCCACTAACCGTAGAGTCGGCTATGAATATACCCCAATGAATTTCAGCCACTAACTGTATTAAATTGGGTTTTCTGCTAATTTTCGGCCTTTTCACAAAACCACTCTACGCACCTATTTACAAATTTGCAAAACAGTCTCGCAAAATTTCGAGTTGTACACAATTTATGACTTTACGAGTTTAAGGGAATACCCCTATTATACTTATTTAGTATTTTCCTGTACATACAAAAGAACATAGATGGGGGGTACATGTAAGCACATATCGTCACCTGAGTAAAAGATTGTCGTAAGCGTCATACGTACATGCGTAACATACGACATTCTTTTACCCAGGCGACGATATGTATACGAGTATATGTGTTGTAAGGATAAGGGGAAAATTACACATGGACGTACATATGTACATACGTATGAATGTCCGAAACAGATGTTCTTTTGACGTGAGAGAGATTTTATTTCGGTTATCGTTCGGTTGACCGCATAACCGCAACGAAATTTGTATGCCTTCTTTTATTTGACCACAACCAAATTTTATATCCCCAAGCTTACATAGTCGTACCTACATAGTATACATATGTATGTTTTTATGTAAATATGCTTGTCTCAATGTACTTATTCATGTACAGGGGATAGGCTAAGAAGCAAGGAAGTAAAAATGAAAAAGTACGATGAATAAAAAATGTCTATTAAAAACACTTTATGCACTTTTAAGCAAAAGCAGACGAAAGATGGCGGCAGATAAGTTACAAATTACAGCAAAAAGGTAGATGAGCTGAACAGAGTGTGTTAAACTACACTAAGGGCCTACACTTACTATAATGGATCTTGTATGGGATGTGTATGGGAAAAATGAACTGAGCAGAATTTTGTAAAATACTAAAGTGACGGTGATGGTGATGATGCTGATGATGATGACGATGGCTATGATGGCGATTGCGATAGTGATGCTAATTATGTGTCCAAGTCACTTCAATCGTAGTGAATCATAAGAGGTGAAGGCAAATGAAAAGCGAACAAATAAAATTAGGTTGGAGAAATATTGCTACTTGTGAGTAATGCGAGCTGCTTGTGCACAGTTATGCAGTTACTCAGCCATGGAATTTACTACCGTCAACTAAATAAAATAAGTAAAAAAACTACGTACAGAAAAGTTAGTTTAATCAAAAATAAAGTGAATTAAAAGTTTTAAAGGTGAAAAAGAAAAATAAATAAAATGGAAAAAGTGCTGTTAACGCACAGCTATGCGACTTATTCACGGTCGTGCAAAGGAAGTCGGCGGGCATACAAATAAAAAAAGGTAAAAATGCGATAGTCAAACACTCCCAGGCGGGTTGTATGAAAAATATACATACATACATATGTATGTAGTAGTTGTTGGACTGCATACTCGTTGTTTGATTGCCTAGTGGAGGAGTTTTTTTATATGATTGTGATAGAATCGCATGCAATACGTAAACCTGTATGTTTATGACACTTTTATCGACAACATTTGAGTTACATATGTACATATTTGTATGTAATAAATAATATGATATGGGAACGGTTTTCCGAAGCATACAAAAAATTAACTCCAGTTGAGAAACAAATAACAGAAGCTATGAAAGGCAAGTCTCTATATATGTATGTATATGTTTATCTGCATAAGTACTCCCTTCGTTGAAGTTGAATGACTTGTGGTTTTTTCTTTAATACAATTACGCACGTAATTGATACATTAATTGTATCATGTTAAATATTCATTTGTGAGTTGATGTCTAAGCCACAAGATCATACTTCTCAAAAAATCCACTAGTCCTATCGTGGCAAAGCCATTGACATTCAAAGATGTCAACGCCTTTGATTTATTGACTGTCATGATTGCGTATAATGCGTTCCATGACTTTGCTAGTTGTGATATTACATGGATATCACATAACACACGTACATAGCTTAGGCTTAGGTATAATAAACGAAGAGTTAGGAGATGTACTGCATGGCTTCGTAAACCTAGGTAGACACCTTTCATTCACCGCAAAATGCAGTTATTCGCTTTATTACAACATAAAATTTGTCGCGGTAAGGTGAATGGCTATGTACAAATATACATGTATACATACATACATTAGGATGCTCATCGAAAATGTTATTTTTTTGGAAATTTCAAAACCTTACTCCCTAATTTTATTCGTTTTTATGAGAACTATTATTGCCTATTTTTATAGATTTTTTTAAAGGTCATTTAGAGGTTGCGACCTGTCGATTTAGGTCAGAAAATACGATTTTGTAGATTTATGAGCTTCTGCATGACTATTTTGGATTCTAGAAAGAATATGATCTGAGAAGAGGATACATAAGCCTTTAAAATCGTATATAATAATATATTGTCGGACTTGGCTTGTTGGGATTTTTGTTTGGAATAAAATAAAAACAAAACATATTTCTTCTAATTTTTTTAAATTTTGACCATCGATAATTTCCATAGTTTTCAAATATGCAGTACTCTCTAAAATTAAATCTATTTTTAAAATATCTTCGGCTCGCCCAAGTCCATCAAAATTCAATGTGCTCAAAAAATAAAGATTAATAAATTTGTTTTTACTAAAATTGCAAATATCTTTTTTGTAGAGAATCGAAGAAAGCTTAGAATTTTTTTAGCACTTGAACCTGGATGGACTTCAGTGAGTCTAAGATATTGACCAAAAATTGTCATCTTTCGCACAGATTGTGTTTAGAGCATCGTGAACCATATTTTTGCTATTACCAGTCAAAATTCTAAAAAAGCGGCCCACGCTAATGTATGTACATATGTATGTACTAGGAATGTTAATCCCGGGATTCCGGGATCCCGGCCTTCTTAAGGCCCAAAAATCCCGGGATTATTGGCACATAATCCCGGGATTTGTAATTTGTACTGACGGAAATAATAGAAACACTTTTTCTTGACCGGTATTGGCTATATTTCGTTTTTTATTTAATGATTCATACTATTTTTTATGAATGTCTAGCTCATTATATATATAACACCAGACGATAGTAAATTTTTAACACAAATATTAATGTATTCGCGAAACCATGGGCCAAATATAGTAAAATTGGGTCTTTAGTTTTTCACTCTGACGTCAGTAATTCAAAATTGACTTAAAAGATTCAGAGAAATGTGCTTACAGAAAAAGTATGGGTATAAAATTAAAGAGGAAATCTTGTAGAATTTAAACAGATTCAAGTTTTTTGGTGCAGAAGGACTGGTAAGTATTGAAAAAGCCCTTTTAAAATTGTATCCTTGAAATTTCGCAATATTTGTTTTTTGAAAAAATTATATTTTAAAGACTTATATTAACTCGGTAACACCCTCGAATTTCATCCTTCTAACTTTATCAGCTTAAAAAATTACATATTCGTCCTTGTGAATCCAAAAAATTCAATTTTTTTTAGATTCTAAAGAAATTTTCTCTTGCATTTGGTACCCATAATTTTACTCTACATTGCATTGGATTTTTTAAATAATTTTTGGAACTTATCATATCTTTTGAAATTAAAAAGTCCTTTAAAATAAATCCTGACATCAGAGAGCTTCTCAAACAATATAGAAGCAATTTTTTCGATTTAAGTTGTTGAAAAGTAATGAATATCCAAATCCCGGGACTAATCCCGGGATCCCGGGATTGTGATAACGACATCCCGAAAACCCCGGGATCGGAAAAAGCTGAAAAATTAGTAAGTGCAACTAAAAACTGTTAAAAATGTTTGTTAGTGTTACCGATATGTTTTGATATTTCCAAAATGATCCAAACGAAGAATAATTTTCAAGAGTTGACTAAATGCTGCCGCGATGTTATATTCAAATGGATAAATTCTAGATTAAAGCATTTAGTCCCATCCAGGGGCGAACCCAGGAATATATTTCGGGAGGGGTTTATACTTCTGAAAATTAGCTTCAGATTAAATGATCATTAAAGTACATTTATGCAAGTTTTATGTACAGTATGTAATAAATAAATAAACTTTTTGAATTTCATAAATTGCATTTATTTACATAAAATTACCAAAAAACTCAAACATTTGTAACCGACTACGAAAAAGGGGTAGGTTATCAATTCGTCGGAATAGTATGCTAAGGCATAACTTTGGACCACGTGAACCGATTTCAATAATTCTTTTTTTTATCGGAAAGACGGTACCTCAAGGGTCTTCCCGTAATTTGAAATTACTTGTTTAATATAAAGTTCTATAAACACAAGATGCGCTCAACTTGCAAAAGTAATAAAAAAAAATTAAAAAAAAAGAGTTTTAATGTTCATTTTCCTCGATATCTGGTTTCTGGTTTTCGAATGAGATGGTGATTTTTTACGATTGCCTAATTTTTTAATATTTCGAATACCGAGAAAAATTAAATGAACTTGAATTTTTGTTATGTAGGCAATTTTGGAGGAACGAATTGGAAGTGGGCAAATTAAATCTTCGAATCCTTGTTAAGGACATATCAGTTGTAAACTCTTTTAGACTCAGTAAGTGAGTATGCATTGCATATTTTTAGGTTTCATTCGCAGTAAAACTTTTAAGAGCTCTAAAAAAAGAACGAAAAATTCATATAAAATGGCGCACAAGAAATGGAATAGGAATTTTCTTCTATCGAAATTTCTTAAATCAATTTGCATCTCTCAAGAAAAAAATGTTCGTATATTTACATATTTCTTCAAGAAAATTTACAGCTAAAGCAAAGTGCTTTATAATAAAAAATATTTCTTGTGATTTTTCTTGAGAGCTGGCTTTAGGATACAGTTTGTATTTCAGGTTATTAGCTTTAGGGGGGGTTTGAACCCCAAAACCCACCCCTTGTGTGCGCTAATGGTCCCATCGATGACTTATCCTAATGCATACATACATACATACACACTAGGTAAATATATCTAAAATCTGCTATTACATAAAAATCATCTTGCGTTCATCAGCTGCAGTGCCACTTTAGACACTGTTAGAGTGCAATTGCAAAATATACATATGCATAGCTTTAAAATTGTTGGTCTTACTCGCGCAGCATCATTTGCAACAGCAATAAATAAGAATAATTGAAGCGCACAAATGACTACGTTAGAAAAAACACTACGAATATAATCTCTATCATTTACTCGAGCGTAATTTTGCGTAGAGGAGCGGAGCAACATGAAAAAACTGTATTATACATACCTACATATGGGAGGTTCCATGGGAAACTGAACCTCAGTGAAAAATTTTTTTCTTTATAAAACTAACAAACGTGTGGATAAGACATTTGTAAAAATCTTGAATCAACCAAAAAATAACAAATTAAGGCTTTACATGCATTTTTATTACCCTTTTTTTACGTTTTGAAATAAAGTTGTAAGTAAATATTTTGAGTGAGTTTAAAGTAAGTTGTGTTGAAAGTTCTGCCAAATAATTTGCGATTCATAATTCAAGTGTTTGGTAAGAAAAATATATAGTAGAACTTATCTGCGCTTAATAGAATGGTGTTATATATTAAATTGTGTGTGTGTATATTATGACTTATTATTAGGCAGCAGGTATTGGTCTTGTCCCACCCGTGACAAACAAAAAATATATAAAAGTTGTTATATTTAATTACAGAAGTTGAAGTTGTGTTTCGTGTTTGTTACATAATGTTAGAAACTCATTGCAAATGTTTAGCACAATTGCATTTTCGTTTCCACATAGTTTTGATTTTTTCTTTTGTTTATTTAATGTTTATAGTTTTTTTTATGAAAGTCTAGCACATTAACCAGAACCACATGAATCCACACTGCAAACTTCGTACAAAAATTATAAAAATTCAACAAATATTAATACATGATTAAACCCAAAAATTTCAAACTTTTTTTTAAGAATTTTTAGAAAAATTCTGGGTATGCAGTTTTATAGCCCATTAAATTTAAGTATGTGAAAAAGAAAAGTTCAAGACGCTAGGAAATCGCGTTGATTTATAATATTTTTTTTTGCTGACGGTGCTAGGCATTTTCTTTTATATAAAAGATACTATCTTAAGATAAAACGTGAGCGAATTGAACCCCTACTTGGCTCTTTATATTTTTTATAACTAATCTTGAATATAGACCAAACTAAAATCTCATTTTCATATACAAATTCGTACGTGTCCCACCCGTGACAGAGGAAATCCGATTTTTTTTTACAATAAAGCAATAAATTTTGTTGTAGGTTTTCCTTTGTTTGTATTCGTGATTCTTTGTTTTATTATAAGACATCAAGTTCACACAGGAAAGTGAAATAAATTCGCAGAGTTTCCGTAAAATATATCTGCTCCAAAAAGCAGGTTCTTTTTTTTGTCCCATCAGTGAATAACTCAGATTTTTTCCATATAAAATTAAGGTGGTATTTTTACTAACTCATATAATAGTCAATTAGGTGTAGCTTTCTCAAAATGTAGAATTATTGAGTACTTTGTATTTAAATTTAAACAAGAAAGGACATTTTTTCTGTACAAATGTCCACCCTGGACGGTGGAATCGCCCATATGTAAATTGTATATGTATATCGATGTTAGATTTCATACACATTCCACTTCTTTCTTAACAAATGTAGGTCAGCTCGATTAAATTGTATTTGGATGTGATGTGGGTATTACTGTGGATGAGCAAAAATGCATCCAAAATATATGCATACATATGTATGCACATATGTAAGTCTGTTTGTAGCTGTGTTTGCATCTAATGTGCATCGAAATAAAATTGTATTGCAGTTATGCAGAGTGCCATTATGAGAGATTCCTTCTACACATTTATGTCTGTATTGATATAGTAGTGTCCCAGGACTGCGTCGAACTAGTGTAATAACAACCACGGCGACCTAGTGATCAATGTCCACAAAGCACTTAAATTTGGAGGGAACACTTTTCCACCCGACTAAATGGCAGCAGCACTGAAAGTAGTGGGGAAGACGAACCCGAGCCCCGTCGATGATGATGTAGTCGATGTTCCACCGCCCGACTAAGATGGGGAGCGAATACCAGCTGTGCTATTCAAGTACGGCGGCGAGGAGTAGATATTATAGAATTTCCTACAAGAGCGTGCAATCTGGCGTCATCTGGCGTATGCCGATGACATCAACATCATCGTCAACAAAAACAGCGAAGTTTGTTCTTGGTAAAGTTGCATAAGGAAGCAAAGCGATTGGGTCTGGTGCTCAACGAGGACAAGACGAAGTATCTACAGTCATCAAACAACCAGTTAGCGCATTCGCGCCTTGGCACCCACGTCATTGTGGACAGTTATAATTTCTAGAAAGTGGAGAATTTTGTTTACTTGGGAACCAGCATTAACACTGATAATAATGCCAGTATAAAAATCCAACGAAGAATTACTTTTGCCAACATGGATAATGACAAGAACCGATGAGGCGGCTCTTAGAGCATTCGAGAGAAATATTTTGCGGAAGATTGACGGGCCTTTACGCGTTGGCGACGGTTAGTATTTAAGACGAAGGTCATAGTGCAGTAAATTAAAATACATGTTATTCGAATGGACACAGATATGCCAGCTTTGAAACCGCTGGTGGTATTATAGGAAGACGGTGGCCCCCACTGCGATAGAAAGACCAACTTGAGAAGGACTTGGCATTTCGAATCGATGTCAGTTGACACTGGCGTACTTTGTTGAACTCGGCCAAAATCGCTGAGGTCGATGCCGCTCATTGCGTGGCCTCAGGCGGCTACAGCGCCAAACAGAAGAAGAATAGAAGCGCCGAAAATACTGCTTCACCTATACACTTGCCCACTTTGAGCCCAAATGAGTAAACATGCACCATGTGAGACATCCGCATGCCTTCTCGACAGCCTTTGAGCTCAATAGTGGCAATCAAATTAGTCTCAAAGCATATGCACGTAATGTCGATGCATGTACTCAATTTCAAACCCATTTCTATTGAACAGAGGTGATATAGCTTAAGTGTCGCTTACACGCTCCGGTTTCAGGTTTACCTCGCATAAGGTTTGCCGACTCGAAGGGGAAGTGAAGTTATCGAGGGTTTTCATGCAAGCCAACACCCAATTGCATACATTTCGTGCCAGTAAACCGACAGCCAGTTACGCGGCGGCCAGAATGAGTTAGTTGGGTCTAAGAGCAATGTCAGGAGTAAATAGGCACATCTGAGTTAGGATAGCCTCACTCACAGTGCTTGAGATAAGATGAAACAATTGCGTTTGGCAGAGTTCGCAAAAAGTTACGGTCGGTCAAAGAGTTAAGATAGTTTATCGATCGGCGTTCTAGATAGGATAAATTGATGGCTATCGACCAGTTAAAGTAAATTAGAATAAGGCCATCGAAATACGAACAATTTTTACTTAGACATTGTAGAAATATTTAACGCTTCATAAAGAAAACTCCTTGGTTCCGTTACATGGAAAAATTAAAGGAACACAGCGAGAGCTCACTCCTGTGGCATCTCCATGGATCAAACTGCTTTTAAAGCCTGAAGAATAAGAACGGCTAATAGGTCTGCATTATCCTTTTTCCATGAAATTCGGATACAGTGATCGTAACACCCTTTGGTGACAATAATTATGTATTCGGTTTATGCCAGTTTTATTTCTGTTGGGTCTATCACCACTTTCCAAGCAAATAAACTATTATTTCGGATTATCATGCGCTATTGCGATATACCTTTGTGTGCGTTTATTTACGTGCATACTATACACATGCATGTATGTATGTATGTATGCTAGTTCGAGCGATATAAAAAATTCATTTCCGCTTTGGCAACAAAATTTCGAATAAACAAGTAACACTTCAAGTGGAAACCACAAATATCAGAAATGTATATAAACACGTGTATATAAAACAGTCAGCAAGGAAAATACTACTTAAGAAGGCACAGCGTGAAACCAATATCAGCATACTTACTTCTATACATATATACATACAATATGTAAACATATAAGCAAAAGTGTTTATGCACTTACAAGTGAAATAAAGATATAAAAAAAAAGAACAGACATACATATGTAAGCAAGTATTTCCGGATGTGGACTACCCCAAAGGGTTGGCCGTTAAGGTGTACTTCTGATATTGTATTTTGAAAAAAAAATAAAAAAATTATAACAAATAGGGACGGCAGGAAGGAAGAACGAAAGGTGAGTGAGAACATTAACGCTGAGTTGTAAGAAATCCACTGGCAGTTCAAGTGTTTTCCTGTTTTTCGCTCATAAACTTTATGAAGGCGTAAATTGCTACTGGAGTACATAGCAGACAAGTTAGAAAAACCAAAGCCAAAACTTCACTGAAATCATTTGTGGATAAAAATGAATTTCTACACAAGAAGTTTGAATTAAAAAGTAAGTTGCAGTTAAGAATCAAGAACTCGATGTAAAATGAGAGGAAAACTTGTAGTAACATTTATATAAATACGGTGTCTATTTATGTATATATGTATGTATATACATTAGGGTGGTATCAAAAAAAGGTTAAGTCGGAATTTTAATGCTAGTACCCACTGCAATTGTTCTACACCGAAACAAATATATCACTGTTGTTTTTTTTATTTCGAAGTGAAAAAAATGTTTAGAGGTCACTCAAAGCGCTCAAAGTTTTTCATGTACATATTTTATATAGGAAAAAAAATTTTCGTAAAAATGGTATAGATTTCTCGAAAATCAATATTTTGCGATCGGAAAACTTTATTTTTAATATTATATTATATTATAAAAATATTTAAAAATGCAATAGCGATACTCATAAAAAATCGCAAGTATTAAAAACTGGTTAAATAAATAATTGGGTATTATTATTGGGATTCTTCTGAAGAGAAACAGAGTTTTCTGATCGAAAAATATTGATTTGCAAGAATTCTATACCATTTCTAGGAAAAATTATAAAGTGCATGGAAAACTTTGAGCGCTTTGAGCGACCACTAAATATTTTTTTTTTATTTCGAAATAAAAAAAAAACAGGGATATAATTTTTTTCGATGCAGGCCTAGGAGGCGAGAGCATTAAAATTCCGACTTTACTTTTTCCTCACATGCATTTTTGGACCACCCTAATGAACATACATATGCATGCGCCTGGCGCTACATAAAATGTATTCATGAATGAAAAATGTTCACATTGAAATATGAGACTTTTCTAGTTGGTTGTGCAAGTTTTATAAAAATGCAGACAGTTACAACGGCGAGGGAGACATCGAAGCTAGTGATACAGCGAAAATGCTTAAAAACTTCCGACTACGCTGGCGTTTTGTTATAAAAATTGCATTTCAAAGTATGAGTATTGTACTCATATTATTTTTCCAACAAAACTTAACAAGATTGTGATTCCTAGACAGCTCTAAAAAATGGAGCAAAAAAAAAACCAATGAGAAATGGTAAACATGTAAAGGTCCTTATGTTTACAAAATTTCTCTTCAAGATACATAGTGTGGCAATGAACTTTCAGTTTATTCTATTTCGAGTAAGAAGAAGATATGTAGTGTTCAGAGCACATTTGGTTAATATGTATGAAACTGTTGCAGCTGTCAAGTTAGTGTTAAAATATTGGAAACATATGATCTTCCAAAATGCTACGAGTTAGTAGAAATGTGTAAGGGGACTTTTGACTTTTTTGAAGGAAACATGAGGTTACCAGTGGTGTGAGAGGCATTTGTTTATTAATCATTTTGAGCAAAGGTCAAAAAACGCAGCGAAAGCACTCAAAATAAATGGAAGATAAATAAGTCAAATTGATTAATAAGTGCTATGTGAAAATGTTTTTTTCTTTGGCAGGCTAGTAGATAGACACGTGTAAACGGGCAAGGGGTGGAGACAAACCCCACTGCGCGATGTTCATGTCGGCTATAAAAAAAAAAAATTTATTTTTATTTCTGCAAACTGGGAGCAAATCATAAAACCACTTCAAAAGGTAACAGTTTCCGCTAATTTTTTACATGAAACGGAGAGTTTCGTCTACCGCTACCGACCGCAAAAGATGTTATAGGTTTTGCAGATGATATATTATATACATATGATGACTATACCAGATGTTGAATAAAGGTCAGCAACGCGTATGATTTGGCACGGAAATGCGTGAACAGCGAGTAGTCCTTATAAGTTCCCGTAAAAAGCGGAAGTCGAAACCCCTGAGATAGGGAAAACACAAGCTAAAATCTTTGGGACAACGACAGAATCCGCTTTGTTACAAATGTGTACCACGTGCGGAAAAAAGCATTAGGAAACAGTGAACGCTAGCAATATTATTCACTACGGATCTACGTTTTGTATTTTTCCTCATTCTGGGTAACTTTGATTGAGTTTAAATCCTTCAGGTAGCCATGTGATGCAACGACAGACTTTATGTGGTACTACTTCTCCTTCGCATCCATAACTTGTATTAATGTTTTGGTTGGGGAGACAGAGCGCGCTTATCTAGGAAAAAGCCAGACCTCTGTATAAATATGCTGACACAATTCCGGCGATCCTGGCGCGATCGATTAGCGACTCGTTCAGGTCGTAGACCGAATGCTGGTATGCATGGGTAGGTAGAGTATAGCTTGCGGAGTTTTCGTTGAGCAGCTATGTGGGAAGGAGCACCTTGCACGAGCGAGTCTTATCCCCTTTTCTTTGTATAGCTTTGAGAGGAGTAAAAAATAAACAATTTAATTCTTTTGAATATCAATGTTTCGGACCCATCGAGCACAGCTTTCACACTTCATGCAATGCTCTGCTCCTTTTCTGTCTAAAATTCTTATAGCTTTCGTGAACCTATAACCATGGCCGTCTATTTGAACGCAAAATAGTCCCTCGGTTTTCGAGATATCCGACTGAAGTTTGGTATGCGGATGTATTTTTAAAATGTATTATTCATTTGTCGGACAACTATAACGCAATATTTCTCCAATACAACGTATTCTTCAGATATGAGATTTTTGTATAATTCCTCAATTTATGAAGCTAGCAACATGAATTTTTCTCAATGTCAACAGAAAACTTTCAGTGAAACGTACAAAGATCGGGTCACTATAACCAATAGCTTTCATACAACTGATGGTTCAGATATGGGACTTTACTTGAAAAGTCCTTCATTTGGATGGCTAATTGCATTATTTGGGGTTAGTGGGGGACCTATAAAAATTTGTTACTATTAAAAAATGGGACTTTTAAGAATTCTATATCTCTAACAGCCGGTTTCACCAGCAATTTAAATGGAAAATGATTATTTATTTTCTGTCAATTTCCATAAAAAATTCAAAAAATGAAAATAATTTCTCACTTAAATTGCTTTCGTGAAATTGGCTGTAAATATTTTTTAATTTCAAAATAAACAACAGGGGTGTTATTTTTTTTCAGTATGGAACAATCCTAGGGGGTGAGAGCATTAAAATTCCGACTTTACTTTTTTGGGCCGCCCTTATCTAAGCATTACATTATCTAAGCATATCAATCTAATCATATCGATATGCTAGTTCATACATGCACTTATCAGCAGAGTGTAACTATTTTGTAAGTACTAAATATCTAGTAAAAATTTATGTATGAAGTAAAATATGTACAAACATTTAATAAAGTGCGTAGTTTTCGTATTTTTATCATGACATAGAAGCGTCTGCAATATTAAGTAACACAATTTTTGAACTAGCACTGGAATATATATTTTTCAACACATGCAGACATCTTCAACGATTGGAAATCGTAAAAAAAAATCGAATTTAACAGACAAACAAAGGTACTTCATTAGCTAAAAATTTTGCGGAAATGTTCCGTCGTCATTCCATTTGGATATTGTACACGTTGTTCAAAAATGAATCAACTCAAAATTCACTGTTTGTCATTAAATGTTAAAAATTACAATTTTGAAAACATGTCTTACAGAGTACTCATGAAACTTTATAAGAACCAAAGATCTTCAGTTGCAAACTTAAAAAAAAAGTCCGGGTTTTTAATAAACATTGAAACTAATTTAATGTTGTAGTAGTTGTTTTTAAATTATTTTTGGACGTTTGTTAGTAAGCTACTCCACTGTGTAACTACAAAGCGGAATTCCGAAATTATATATGTAACTAATATCAGATTTAAATCATTGACACCCAGGTATCACTCATACAGGCCTATAATTGATTATTTACGCTGCTAAATTCGTTGACCTATAAATAACTTGTTAGTAGATAACTACAAATGTACATAAATATGCATCTAAAGTCATAACGCTTTGCCGGTGAATTAAAAAAAAAAAACAAGACTTGTGGGAATGCAATACATACATATGTATGTACTTATATTTGTCGGTACAAATGTACTATGTATGTACCCTGCAGGGAAAACCCGAACTAATGAATCAAATTTCGAGTTCAGCACAAGTTATTTATAGCCAAAAAAAAGAACCAGTCTGATAGTAAATAGATCCTCACCAGTCCGAAAGAAGTGAAACGTGGTAATTTTACACAACTATTTTATTTAACTTTTTAAAATTACAAATGGCTAGCTCAGAGTGAAATGTTCATAGTCCACGTTTTCTAAAAAATAACAATATATTTTAATGCAAGAAGCAAGAATAATTAAAAATGCTTAATTTACTAAAAGATAGAACTACCGACATATTTTATTTTTAACCGTTTTCATTAAGTGATACGGTAATTTGTTCAGCTCAAAAAAAAGTCTCAGAAAATATGTTGAGTTCCAAAGAATACACAAAATTTTTCAGTAGAACTCTAGATCTAAGGTGGCGAATTTACTGCTGTTTCGGAAATATTGGAAAAGTGATGCAGAGCGAACTAAGTAGATCTCATATGTGTCGAATTTAGTCATGGTTATTGTCTAGAACTGAACCAGCTCACCGCTAGCGCGTTTCCCTACAGGGTATGCACACACAACTCCATACATACATACATATGTATATAATAGCCCTGCAGGAAATGTATCTAACTACAAGCTAACTTTAAGTTGATTAGGAAGGAGCTAAAAGTCACTTATTATCTGTATATTTTCTTTGACGAAAGCTAACTATATTTCTATGGCGATGGCCGCGAAATAGTCAAGGGTGGTTTACCTCTGCATTAGATGTAGTCAAGGGTGGTTACCTCTGCATTTGATGTAACTAACTTGTCACTAACTACTTTTGGACATAAAATATCAATAGGAAAAACAAAAATTTTTTTTTATATTTTTTTATTTTTATTTACTTTATTTATTTTATTACATTTCATATTTGTTTACATATTCTCCTGTAGGTGGTCCCATATTCCAACTCCGTCAGATATAACTTCAAAATGATAATATGAAATTTCGATCTTCCTTTTATTTGTCCTCAATTCGAAAAAGTATTTGCGAAGTGCAGGATTTTTAAATAGAAACGCGTTTAAAGAAAACAATCTCGAGCTTTACTCCTGCATTACTTGTCCACTTGTTTCAAGTCAGCTTTTTGTAGCTAACTACAAGTTATATATTTTATAGAAATCCCGCAAAAAAGCTAACTACAAGTAGGTTATTTTTTATCAATTGATAATTTTTTCTGCAGGGAGTACATGAATTATTTACACATTTAAATTATGTTGTATCGCGCATTGATGCGAAGTGTTGACTCACTTGTGGCAATTAATGGAAATTATAGCAACAGAAATAATAATATAGTGATGGCAAATAATATGCGAATGTCTAGAAAGGCAGAAACAGGCGTTAAGCGCCTAAAAGTAGCACTCAATTAAGTAACTAATTTCAGAAATGCATTATAATTTATGGAATTACATGATTGTTGTTTTACTTTCTTGTAAAAGTATACCGATTACACATTGCAATACCGATTAAGACTTTCCTAGGTTACCTAAATAGTACCGGCCACACCGCACAGTGCAAGAGCCCCATATAAAATATTGCTAAAAGTACCAATTGTGCTACAATTTTATGGAATTTTTTATCTGTGGTATTTTTAATTAGGAATGTATGTAGATATGTGAAAAATCGCAAGCCGCCACGCCCACTAGGGGGCGGATATCGTAAATGTTATCCAATTTTAATGCAATTCGGTTGGTACCTTAGTTTTAACTAGAAAAATTTAAATCTGAAATATGGGCAAACTCGGCCCACTGCCACGCCCACTAGGAGGCGGATATGGTAAATGCTATCCGATTTTAACGAAATTCCGTTTGTATCTAAGTCATAACTAGAAAAATTTAAATCTGAAAGATGGAAAAATCGGCCCACTGCCATACCCACCAGTCACAATTGGTATAACATCTAACAGACCTACTCTTTAATGTAGTGTGCGAAGAAATACGCCACCCTATGATATTTTATGTACTCCTCCATTGCTGGACAAAGGTACTACACAGCAAATTATAGTAAAACCGCAACCCAATTCTGGTCGAAACGGGAAGTCGGTGATACGATCAAGAGATAGAGTATCCTTGACTTGGTAATTGGTAACATAGCCACTCCTTTAACTAGTCTTGTACGAGTTGAAGTTCGAAGGCCATTTAGAGGTTGAAAAAGGCACCTTCGAGAAAAAAGTCTTAAACAAGAGTTAAGTATTTTTATCCTCCGAATCCGAATCTGCAGTAAAAATGGTCGAAATCGGAAATCGGTAATACGGCTAAAAGATAGAGCCATACCCGATTTGGCAGTTCATCAGTTAGGCGTTATTCAATAAAAAAAAAACATTTCCCACCATTTTAGAGGCGGTGGACGGGTGTTCTAGGACACCCTATATATTATCCATCACAAGCACTCCGAATTTCTTGGCGGGTAAAACAAATAAACGAATTCACAACACCTGCATTATGCAAGTATGCAGGTAACTACTATTTACATACATAGGTACATATGTACATATGTAATGCAATCAAAACCAAAATAGTGCTCACACTCTACATATTACATACGCACATTACATTAGTGAATTTCATAATTAAATGCCATTACGCTTGAATAATTTTCTTCATTTGCACACAAAAAAACGAGAGTAATTTTTCTTTTGGTGAAGTTATTTTTGCATAAATTTTTATGATACCCCGCTCTTAGCGTGGAATTTTGCTAATTAATTTTGCAGGAAAATTATTGACGTAGTAAATGTACATAGATAACCAGTTAAATAAGTTAAAACTACAACTTACCAAATTCGTCGAAGTACTGCTTTTCGCGTCATTAACTTTTGGTAATGTAGATGGATTTGTGGCTCTGGGTGAACTGAAATGAAAAAAAAAAATTGTTTTGAATAAAAAAAAGTGTTCGGAAGGCAGAAGGAGAAAGGCCAAAAGGGTCAAGTTAAAGTCTTTTCTCCAATTTTAATGTAAAAACTTATCTATTTACGACACACAGTTCTCGTAAAAGGAATTGTGTTCTAACATAAATCTTAAATATGTACATATATAGGTATGTAGATATTAAAATATTTTGTATGCAGTTATAGTATACGCACTGTAATAGTTGAGTGTAATAAAGAATACAAATTCAGGATAAACGTAAAGTAAAAACATGTAAATATGTATATAAGCGCATAGTAACGACCAATGAAAGAAACTTAGAAACTCAAATTAAATAACTCTCTTGAAGTGCCTAAAGCAGTAGTAAATAATTTTAAGGATTATACAAATACACATTCGGAGCTATTTAGCTGAAGTCGATGAAAAGTTTATGCATTTTATGAGCTAAAAATTGTGTTGCGAAATCATGGAATAAAGTCTATAGCAACAACATGTATTAGAAATTGTTTTTGATTGTTTCCTTTCTTAGGCTTAATCGCCTGTGAAAATATTCGTTCTGTAATGCGATAAGTGTATTAGGATGGTCCAAAATTGCATGTGAAAAAAATTAAGTCCAAGTTTTAATGCTCTCACCCCCTAGGATTGCTCTATATAGAAGAAAATATAGCCCTGATTTTTTTTTTTATCTCGAAATGGAAAAATATTTAGAGGTCACCCAAAGAGCACAAAGTTTTACGCGTATTTTATGTGGGGAAAAAACAATTTTTCGTACAAATGGTATAGAATTTTTTAAAGCAATATTTTTCGAAAACTCTGTTCTCTTCAAGAGGCTTCCAATAATGATACCCAATTGCTAATTTTAACATTTAATCCCCTTTGCACCTATATGTAAGTGTTTGGCCGCGCTTCTCCTCCGATTTGTGGAGTGCGCCTCGATGTTGTCACACAAAGGGGAGGTACCTACAGTCTAACGCCGACTCCGAACGGCGAATATATTTTTATGAGAAGCTATTTTTCATGGCAGAAATACACTCGGGAGTTTTGCCATTGCCTGCCGAGGGGCGACGGCTGTTAAGAAAAAAAACTTTTTTCTATATATTTTTGCGATTTTTGTCCCATCTTTTGGACCACCTTATGTACAGATATACACGGAAACTCAGATTTGTGCATCTAGTGGGTTACGTTCCGTTCCTAGCAAAAAACTCGTACTCTTTTCAAATTATAAAATTTGATCTACTTTAGGACTTTCCCTTTAAAATATTGCAACCGAATTTCGTCATCTGTGAACTGAAATGTTTAGGAAAATCCTAAGAAAATTGCGTGCTTTAAAAAAAAAAAACTCTTAAACGATTTCATTTCTGTGGCACCATCTAATACGATGTTTCCACGATTCGTAATTCGCTCTCCCATTCGTCATTCGCCATCCAATTACCCTTCGCCATACAAAATTTTGAGAGCGAATTACCTCATTTGTAGGTAATTCAGATCGAATTACCCTGCGAATGACGAACGAATCGATGCCTTCTCTAATGTTTATCGGAAATATATCGAAGTTTTCACGGCCTGGTTCCATTTGCTGGCACTTTTTCTAGATCCTGCAAAACTAATTAATAAAATATCCTCTATATAAACTAAAGTCTTTTATAATAACTTAAATTTTTGCTTCATCTTCGATATTTGCAGTTCACAACAATAATAATAATTAGCGAAAAACAAGAACAAGAAGTAGAGCTGCCAAACGAATTACGAAATTGTGTGTCGTGGAAACAGGGTAATTCACGACTTACTTAGCAAATTACTTAGAGAGCGAATTACGAAGAGTGGAAGCATAGTATAAGCTTTCAAAATTTGAATCATTGGATTTATTTTGCTGACAGATGCCTAAGCGGTTTTCGTACTCAGTAAATTATTTTCTGTTGAAAAGTTTCGCGACGATTTTCCATAAATTACTTGCTTCGATACAACAGTATCATCTTCCCCCATGGTGAAACGAATGCAGAAGGTGGCGCTGATTGTGATACCGCTAACTCTCTATTGAAAATTTTGACAGAAGTGTGAGGTACATATACAAAACATATATGTACAAATATATGGACAGATCTCTCTCAGCTCTCTCCACCTGCAAATCTTCTTTGACGTCATATTCACGCGTTAAAGCCTAATTATGGCAACCTAACTTAACTTAACGGAACGTAGAACTTAGAGAATCAAAATGAAACAGATCTCGACGTGGCATTAAGTTACGTTAAGTTTCGGCTATTCAATTATAAGCAACACCCATTTAACAGAATTTTTACGAGAGAGCTGTAAGTTACGTTAAGTTGGCATAATCAGACCATTACTCTCCCGAATTTTCACATCAATCAGCGCAATATTGCGTTCCATCGGTCTTGCCTTCTCCTAGACATTAGAGCAGTGCGCCTATTCTTAATTGGACAATTAGGTTGTAGTTTAAGCCTGTTCCCTCACACTTAAACATAAGCCGGTAAATCAGAGTATAAGTCACGATATTTAAGTGTTGGAATTGTAAACCTTAAACCAAAATGGAATTCTGCATAATTTTAAAGCTTGAAAGCCAAGTTCTACATACCAACGTACATACATACTAATAAAATAACTGCTTTAAAAGCTATTATTTTCCGTACAACGCTCAAACGAACCGAGAACTGTTTAACCAAGCAACAGCAAATAAATTCCGACATTCCTTACGTGTTAGCGTTGAAGCCAGGACACGTTGTACAATAAACATTAGTACAGTGAAGAATTTGTAATGCTATGCGATGGCAGAAAGAAAAGAAAGAAAGGTGAGAATGCAGCAGCTTTGTAGAACGAATAGGAAAAAATAAAACTAAAAACCTTATGCGCAAACATTTCTATATAAGTAAGTATGTACATACCATAGGAATTAAAAAATCAACTGTAATGTAAGAAAAAAGGGCAAAATATAAGCCAACACCTGAAAAAGGTGGATACGGAAATATAAATATGATTGTATGGCACATGTAGAGCGTACATTAAAGGAGAAATATACATACATATATGTATATGTACATATGTATTTATGTCCGCGATGATATGCTAGAGCAAAGGATGTTTTGTGTGAAAATCTATGTATGTAGGTATGGCGAGTGAGACCGCGCACAAAAAGCAAAAAAAAAAAATTCATTACTTCAAAAAACGCTAAGGAGGATAAACTGATGCTGCAGCGCTTTCTATGTAGATCCTTTCATATCCTTTGTTGTATTTGTGATTTGCTTAATTTCCTAGAAATGAAAAATCTACGAATTAATTATCGAAGCAGTAAATGCAAACATTTCTACATACATACTATATGTACATATATTCATATGCACTGTACACATTCACATGGATTTATGTATAGGTAGGTACACACATATGTAAGTATGTGTGTCCTAGGTGTGGCATAGCTGGTTAAACCAATATTTATTTAGAAAATACACCTTGGCGCTTTAGTATGAGGTGCCACAGACGCTTAAATCCAGCGTCAAACAATTGACTAGGTGTATTAATGCAAATACTACCTAGCCAACCAACAGAGACTGCAAGGTGCACATTTAGGACTCTATGCGCGGTGCGCTTATGCCCCTAGGGAGGCTCCGAAAAGAGTTCCAAAGGAGCATATCCGCCGGAGAAAATGTGCCTTCTCAATATATATGAAAAAAATGTGTGCCTTTAGGACTCCTTAAATTAGTGATTTCGGAGTCCCAGATAGCTCCGTCAGATAATCCGCTAAGACTCCGTGCTGACTCCCCTATTCGCGTATGATTTTATGAAAAGGATTCCTTAAATGATCCAAAGATAACTTAGACGGGGTGTTTTGGGAGTGATCCGATAATAGACCGAAGAGGACGATTAACGGTTTTTCAAATTGCTCCTATTTTAATTTATAAGTATTTGAATTTTTTCACAATTTCTTTTTATTGAAAAAACTTTAAATTAAAGAAAATTATTTAACATATTAAGTAACCAGCAAAAAGAGAAAAGAATTATGAAATAAGTAAAAAACATTTTTTTTCTTTTTTTAAAGGCGTTTCTTTGAGGTGTGAAACCACTTTGCCTTGGTTCTATTGAATTAAATGCGCCCGAAGAGTTCTAAAGTTAGCCAAAAGTAATTTTGTATGAGTTACTGCTTAGCTCTCAATGCATTCGCAACTGCCATAACGTCAACAGTTTTTTTTTGCGGTGTCCTTTTCCAGGAACATTCGGAAGCGATGACCCCCTTCTGGATTAAACATTTAATTTTCATCTTACAGACTAGATGCAAATAAAAGAAAAACGAGATAACATGAAAACACTTTGATTCTCTTTTCCGAAAACACTCATTCGAGGTCTTGCTGTGGGAGTCCCTTATGACTCCATATTAAGAGCATTCCGACAACGCTTCCTCCAGGTGATACTGTTGGAATCCTTTTTTACTCCATATTTGGAGCCCCCCGAATTTGGCTAGCTGGGATACCACATGTACACATTACATAGGAATATATAAATATTGCGGTGAGTCTCATTAATGTAGGGTTTTACTAGAATTACGAGAGACTGGAATGTGCACCAATAGCATTTCCAAAAAAAAAAGAAATTTTTGTCTGCACTTGTGGGCAGTGTTGCCGCGAATCATTTTTAGTGGTAGCCAAATTTCTTTAAAAAAAGGGCTAAAAAAGAGCTAAAAAAAGTCGTTGTGGCTAAAAATGGTAGCTAAAATTTTTTACTTACATATGCATATATAATTTTACTTACAAGCCGAAATTTCATAATTTTTCTACCATTTTGTTAAACATTGTTTTTTTATTATTCACAACTGCAATATCGTGAAATTGAATTTTCCACAAACACGGCTTTGACTCATATAGTGCAAGAAATTTCCGCCAAAATACTTTTACTTAGAAAATTAGCTAACTTCACGACACCAGCATGCTGGTACAATCATAAAATTTTCAAATAGTTTTTGAAGTCGCACCAGCAGCTGGTGCAATCACACCACAAGAACATACACGGTTAATCGACTTGATGGGCCATTTAACAAATTAAGCATATTAAGGGCCGTAAACTTATCTATTTTGAACTATAGTTAAATCGTTTATAGATGAGTTAACAGCCCAAACACTTTTATAGTATGTATGTATAAAAACGTAAGGAACATACAATACATATATGTATATATATCAGTATTTCTTTGTTTAAAAATTCATCTCTTACATAAATGAAAAAAAAGAGATCAAATTAAGCATATACAACTTTTTCATGCCAAGGACGAAGAAATTCTCCATAGGGCTAAAAAAAGGGCTAGGGGCAATTTCAAATTTATGTGGCCAAAAACAGTATGTGGTAGCTAAATCTAGCCACCAATGGGCTAGAACGGCAACACTGCTTGTTGGTGTTAAAATTCGGAATACATATTCACTGCAACATCAGAATTGAATAATTTTCGAAAGTTTCGCAATTCAGTGGATAATGTTCTTCGACGGCAACTTGAGTAACATAAATTTATAAATTTTTGGAGATGTCTTTTTCGTGTTTATTTGGGTTTTTATAGCGCCTTCTCAAACTCTAGAGATAAGTCCAATATTATTTGAATGCAAAATCATTCTTTATATATGGAATACTTTGAAAGGATAAATGTAAGAATCCTATTGAACAATATACATATGAATTTGTATGTAAATATTACCGGCATTTCGATTCGCTCATCCGCTTTTCCCTATTACCCTGAGTTCTTGCGTTTGGCATATTTCGAGGTAATGACTTTCCATCAATTATTTTGAATATGCAATTGTAAGATGATGGGTAGAAAGCTCGTGCGGTCAAAGCTCATAAGTTTTGTTCTAATGGACCAAGGTAGGGCGATTTGATTCTTCTTGTTGTCTCAAATTTAAAAACTAATAACATTTCAAAGGCATATAAATAAGTAGTTAAATTTTTTGTTCGCCTTATGCCTTTCTGAAGGGTCTGTGCAATTTTTAAATTCAATCTACAGTTTTGAAAATCTTTTGGTGACGTCATAGCACCAATCCAGACTGATTTTACTGAATATTCATAGGGTGGTTTTTAATTTTTAGAGTATTTCAATTGAGCACAGATGTGATATCTGGCATGATTTAAAACTGCAAACAATATGCACTTTAAACCAATAAGGGTGGGTTGATTTTATCTATACGTGTATTTAATTCACGTCGTTTTACGAACTCCCTGTTTACTACACATAATAGGGGTATTCTCTGAGTCTTGCAAAGCCCTTGCACGGTGCACGGATTGCACGGTTTGCAAAGCTGTCCCATACGAAAACTGGTTTTTACCGTGCAATCTGTGCACCATGCAAGGGCTTTGCAAGACTCAGAGAATACCCCTAATGTTGTTGTGCAAGGCAAACCAAACTCGAATCTTATTTGTTGTTATAAAAAAAGTTATAAATGTATCAGCTGTTAAAGGAGTTTCTAGTCACGTGCGTGAAATTTTTAACCTAAATTTCGGAACACTTGTGAGATTCGAGTTAAAGAATGCATTTAGTACATACATACATATGTATGTATATAAATATGCATAAATGTCTGCAGGTAGGAGCGTGTGTCATGAGCAAAAGATGTGGATGGACGTGACAATTGGTAGTCACATAAATGTAGGTATCTATGCAATTTACATACTTGACATTCAGAGAAAGTGACTCATCTGAATAAAATTAATAATAGTGAGAATACTCGTATGTAGTATGCATTCATATGCATTACCTTGCATGTCTACATATGTATATACACCTATATATATTAACTTTCTTGAATATGTACGAATGCAATATGCATTCATGCAGCATTTTATTGACTGGACTTTCGTTGCTACACGCAAGCACGTTTCACTATTCATGCATTTTTAAATATGTATATGCTTATTAAATCGACCATGTTAGCCCATTACATTACCAAATGCCACAAAATTGCTTATCATCTGAGCATATTGAAATTTAAATGTAATCAGAAGGTGCATGTTTGTACTTGTATGCACATTCATGGGAGGAAGATCAAATGGGTGTTGCCATATACGCCGACCAAAGTCAAGTGTTTACTTATACCGCGTGTAGTAGTAATCAGCGAAAAATCCTTTATGTTGACTGCAGTACCATCTGATCAATGAAATTAGATACCTAGCTGGTACTTCTGAGATTGAGGTCAATATGAGTTTTTCTTATCTGTAGTCACATGATGTCTCTCGGTTATTGCTGCACGAAGTATTCACCTAATTTCTGAGTGTGGCTCCAATGGCCGAAGGTTATAGTGCTATGACTGGTCAGACCGAAATGTCCGGCCAAATGGTTTACCAGAGCTAGATCCCAGTTATGTACACTGGTACACAGACGGATCAAAGATGGAGGGTCACCAAACTTTCTATTGCAATGGTTGCTTGGTGCACGGTCTTTCAGGCCGAAGTACTTACAATCTCAATTTGTGCCAGACGGAACCTTGAGAAGGATTTAAAAGGCGCTTTTCTAGTTATCTTTTTAGATAGCCAGATGGCGATAGGGACCCTTTGCAATAGGACGATCCCCCGCAGGCTCGTTAAGAAGTGCTTTGACACTATCCAACTCTTGGTAGCAAGGAATACGGTATTACTATACTGGATACCAGGACATGCGGGATCGTCGGTAATGAGGCCGTCGACGAATTGGCTAGGGAAGTCTCATCGTCTTGTGGGACCGGAACCGTTTCGTTGGTAAACTCCAGAACGTAGTAAGTACTGGGCAGAGATAGGGGGCCTTGCCAGGCCAGACGTTTTGGTTATACATCTTTTGGACAGAGTCGATATCAAGTTGCTTATTGGCTACCAGACGGGTCATAATCACCTGCGATGGATTTCCGTCTTTGCTTTGAGAACGAGCAGACGTCGTGGCACATTATGTGTGACTGTCCGACATTGGCCAGACTAAGATTGCAATGCTTCAGTTCTTCTACAGTCGATGTCCTTAAGGTTAGAAATTTGTCTACCAATAAACTTTTGGCTTTCACAAAGGAAGGTCGTCAGGGTTAAGAACCATAATAGGGATACAAAAGATCTTCTATGTCGCGGTGTCCCTTTCTGTTACACCCAAAAAATGTACATTACATTACAACTAAACTAAGCATAAATTATCTTGGAATCTTCTTCTTCTCATTTGGCTCTACAACCCTTCGTCGGTTTTTATGCTCTTAACTACTTATGTCCATGTCGAGAAAAAGCTCGCACTCTTCGCCATTGCATTCTCTTCGGTACGCGTCGCCCACGCAAAAAGGACCATATATTTCGAGTAGAATAGTTCTCTCGGAAGCCTCCAAAGCCTTCTCATTTTTCTTCGACATCGTCCGCGTTTCTGTGTCATAGAAACGGGCGGGAATGATAAGAGATTTGTAGCGCGTAATTTTGGTTCGTCGAGAAAGGGCTCTGCTTTGCAATCGCCTATCGAGCCCAAAATAGGACCTCTGAGCAAGAATTATACTTCGCTTGATTTCCAGCCTGATATTGTTGTTGGCGTTTATGCTGTCTTGGAATACCAGGACATATTATCCAAGAGAAAATAAGCTTATCCCCGCTAACTTCAGTATAGACTTCACATCCTGACTCAGTGCTAGGGAAGTAGCTTCTCGTAAAGGTAAAATATGTACGTATGTAGTCTATATGTAGCGTTACGGCCAAAACATAAATTTCAAATAAAATAATTCAAATCTGACTACCGCAGATCTTGTAATCGCCATTTATTAAGCAACATAGCACATTGAACCCGGCAAGTAGCCGACCATAAGGTTATTAAAGCTAATTAGCCCGCTTGCTTAAGGCTCTGTTATGCATACTTGGCATTGCATGCACTGCTATACCATTTTTACGTAGAAATCAAAAACCAACAGACTTTTACGTATGTAATGCTCTGCGTTGGGTAACCGCTTACACGCGAAGCTCATTTAACAGATTTCTTATGTAACAACTCTCAAGCCATGCCAAGTATGCATAACGGAGCCTTTACGCTCTAGTAAAGAGTGTAAGTATTAAACTACACACTGAAAAAAGTATGCCAAGTCCCTTCGGTACACCTTCAACTCAGCCATCCCTCGCTTTTTAAGCTCTTAAACAGAGCTTTGTTCAAAAAACTTACCGCCTTTGCAAAGTGTACGCCCTGCACAACCAACTCGTCGTTGTTGTGGTTTTATTTGGTTTTATTCCTCTTGCTACTTTCGGCCCAAGCTGTAATTCTGCAAATGTAGTCGCAGTTGTAGTTGTTGACCTCTGGCTGACCATGGCTGAGCAACAGCTGACATTGGATTCGCGCAGCTGCATTTGGCACTGGCCGTGTCTGGGGAAAGGAGCGTTCTACTTAACGACAGTTACTAATAAATTAATAGCACACTGACACTTTAAATGGGCGAGGTTAATTTTTTCTGCACTCTTTTCTTTTTCTTATATTAGTATTTATGCACTTTTTTTGCCTTTGCATTTAGCACTTGCACTTTGACACTGAAGAGCGTTGAAGCTACACAAAAAAAAAAAATAAAATAAAATTGACGCTGACTGTCTACTTAGAGTAGCGCTTTGTGTGTTTGTCATTTCCATGTATTTTTAAATGCGTGCTCCAACTAATTAGTAATTAAGCCGGTGAGAACAAGCGTGAAATAACTTTTCAAATAAAAACCAGTTCACATCTCTATGTATGTATGGTATATAGGTAGCTGTTGTACTTTCATTAGATACTGTTGTTGAACTTATTTTTTTGCAGGTATTTTTTTATTTACATTTTTTTGTATCTTACTCAAAAAAGAAAACAAATGCCGATACGGAGATACTACGCGCTTAAATTTTTATGAATGAATTAAATGACTGAGACGAATGCGTACACCCCGACCGATGTTTGAAAAGCAACTGACTCATTTGCGAGTCAGCCAAAGGCAAAGGCAGATTTCAATTTCTTTTTGAACTCAATTCGTCGTTGAGGCCTATTATTTTGAAATAAACACCCGCCGCCGCCACCATCACCACCACTACTACCACAACCACTACCGAAAGGCGGACAGAAGACAACACAGCACCAGAAATGCACCAAAAGTATGTATGTACATATAATCAAAGAACATACTTATCGCAGACGTGCGGTCCGATCGGTCCCTATGCTATTCTCTGGTACTATGCAACCAGTGTTGCCAGAACTTTTTGGGGCGACCGGCAAAAATATAACCAGAATTCACATATTTTATTTAAATGCAAAAATTACAATTAGGAAGACTAGTAAATCCATTACTTTTTTTTGGTTAACAAAGATTATACGTAGCTATTTAAGCTGTACATCAGAAGTCATCTTTGTATTACTTAAATATAAAAAAGAGATTAATTCCAAACTTATGGCGTTTTCTTTTCTATTGAACAATTTTGCCTTCTTATAAATATTGTAACATTTACAATAGGTTGCTTTTTGTCCTGCAAAATGGCTATATTATATTTGCTTAGTGGGAGAGCAATATTTTGAGAAATTAACACGTAAAGTGGTGAAAGGGCTGAGGAAGAAGGACGAGGTAAAATGATGCCCTGCAACTTGTAACAGTACCAATTTTTGGATTCTGGGAATTTTCTAATAAAGATGTGGTGCTACTAAAAAATATATACATATATGTACATAAATATAAGCATGAAGCTATGTATTTGTGACAACAATTATCTACATAAGATGAAAACTACTGCAATTTCATTTTATACAATTTTTTGTTTATAGAAAAATGCATCAGTAAGACAGTTTCGGTACGGTTCGATTATTTGTACATGATTTTGGGTTGCCGTGTCAAAACGCGTGACCCGAATCAAAAAAATTTTTCATATACGTCTAGCAAAGGGATTAGGCTTTAAGTTAAAATAAAGATTTCTGTTTGAAAAATGCATTTTTTTTGTAAATTTGCAGGTGGATTTTGCGCAAAAATACTGTGCATGACGTAACCAGAGTTGGACTAATGAGGTTATTTCTTTTGGCGCGGCCGAAGGCCAGCAACGCGCAAATAATAATAACAACAAAAAATAAAGTGTATTTGAACCATGATGCAATTATTCATAGGTATTGTCTTCCCAGAGAGTTTTGCTCCACATCGAAATTCGTGCCAGAACTTATATATTTGGATTTTAATAAAATAATGCGAATAGCCAATAGAAAATGGGCTAAAAACGGCTAATTTTTTTTTTTTGCAAAACGGCTAACAAATTCGCTGCCGGCTAAACCGAATTTTCTCCGGCAGGCTTAAATCTAACCGGAAAACGGTTCAAATGGTAACACTACATGCAACATAAAAAATCAACAGCTGCAGTGGTAGCTCGTCGGCACATTGAGGTTGTTTATTTTTGAGTTTGAGTGAGAATTTTTGGAGTGCATACAAGCGTATGCTCATCATGTATACATAAGGACGTATATTAGGGTATTCCTTAATTTTTTTCAAAATATATATATGTATTTATTAACTAGTCAAACTCCGTAGCAGCGTACTCTGCCAATAACTGTATTAAACATGGGAGCATTCGGAAATAGTAGGAAAGGGCAATGCATGGCAATGGAGAGGATAATCGGGAAGTCAACTGTTTATGGAATGGCTTTTATTACCAAAATTTCATATGAGAATAATGAATCTACATATGTATGCACTACCAAAAATTTAAGATTTATTTCAGGAGTGGTGGACAATGCCTTTACGCACGAATTTGACTTCAGCGAAATATATGGAACGATCGAGCAGGTAAATCACACCACTTCCCAAATCAGAACAGCGTTTGAAAAGAGCGAATATTACGCTGCAGTTTGCGGTTCGATGTAACACCGCCATTTCTGAAGCCCATGCAATTGAAGCTGCAGTACCTGCGTTCCTAGGTAATCATCAAGAATGATAGAATACAAGATTGCGCCAATACAATAAGAAAATTTAATTTTCATTACTAGTGCCACAAATTTTATTATGACGTCAGAGAAAGGGTGGATACCGTCAAATTGCCAAAGAGATGATTAGCGGTCCGCGGAAGGGGCCACATTTGTTTCGATGCATCGTGGTTAATCATATGGAAGCTGTGGCCAATTGGCTCGCAAACTGGCGAATAAAGGAGAACGAGCAATAATGTCAGCAAGTTACATTTACCCTGAACAAGAGCAACTGCACGCTTGACTTCGAACAATGCAGAAATACCACAGAATCATGCCACTTGCTTAGGGGTCCACTGGACGGGCAACTTACTTGGCGGAACCACGTAGAGGCTAAAAGGACTCACATTAAGTTGAAGGCCAGTTCTCTACACTGGCTTATTAACTCTCGCTCGTCCCTGAGTATGAAGTAGAAATAACATTGTGGAACTTCTCTACTCGGTTAAAAAATTCATTTTCGGAATTCGTCTCTATGCTATAAATAATATGAGTAAAGTTTTTGTGCTTGTGACACAACGAATTCTATTCGAGTGAAAATGACGTGTACAAGGTACACCCTAATGTAAATATGTTAGTACATATCGTCGTTTAAAATACAAAACCGCGTGTCGGGGTTCTGCAAAACCTCGTAACTGACATTTGTGCCAAAAAAGGTATTCGCTCACCGGAAGCTCCTGGCATCAAGCCCTTATCCATTCATACTAGAATATCGATACTTAAATAAAAGAAGAGATAATTAGGGATACAAGACAGACCCGTTTTGATATAAGACAAGTTTGACCCTCTCCTTTAAAATTTTGCATTTTCTTGTTATGCGGTTTTGTACTTTAAACGACGATATGTACATTGGTCGTTCTTACAAATGTCTACAAATAAAATTTATTCGCACAAGCTATCATGCTGCTCCCCTATGTGCTGCACCCTAAATGTGTTTCCAAATGAGTAAAATGGTCCGAGTATGCGGAGGCAAGATAAAAGTAATTAAAGAATACAGCAGCAACATAATATTTAATGTGAAGAATCGTAAGTAAATGAGGGGAAGTATTAAAGGAAATGGTAATAGTGAAGTACAACAAAATTTATTCATATCTTTTTAATTGCTGTTTTTAATAAAAATAATGATGTGGCATATATAACCATACAAATTTTGGTCCACGTTTGTTACAACACTAGCGGTGTTGTGCTTGGCTGCTTTCTCTATATCTACCGCCCTATTCCCACACCACTGACAAAATTCATCGTATGACTACTGTCACAATTATTGCGCCTAAAACACAATATGTATAAACATTGAGGTTGTTTCGCCGTTGTCGCGTACTCAGTAGGTCATAACAACAACACTGACAATTGTCACCATACGAGAGTTTAAAATAAATAAGCGGCATAGTATTAGGCGCAGTAGTAAAGGCAATAGTCAGCCGCTAAGTTTTGTCAGTGTTGTGGGAATAGGGCGGTTAGAAACCATTTTTTTTTCGCTCTAGCGATTTTGCTCCTTTGAGAGTTTTTATTAATTTTTTTCAGTGTGTAAGAGACAATGCTTCTGACAAATAATTTGTCTTTGTATTCTTACATAATTCATGTATTTATTGTGGTATTTTTTTGTTTTTGGTTTAAATACAGATCAAATTTTATTTATTTCAATAACCTTCAGTTTTACATGGAATAATAAGTGTTGAAGTGAAGAAATAAAAGGGTTTTTTTCTTAATATTGCCTCACTGGATTTTTTTTATGCGGTTTTTTAGAATTTTTTACAGGGAGTATCTGAATTTATGCGGTTTGGAAAATGCTGGAACGCATCCCCTGTTTTTGTATAAAAGTAAAGAACTTTTTTATGCGGCTTTCTAAGGAACGCATGTACCACATAAATAAGACCTGAGTGTATCTATAAATCTATCTGGATTACTATAAAAACTTATTGTGAAGTGCCAAAATTTGCTAATTCGCGCCATTCGATCAGTAGGTACAGGCAGATTTTACTGAAGTGTGTTCTATTCAATTCATATAGTTTCGTTCTAATCTATCTTATTTAATTTAGTTTATTTTAATTTTATTTTTATTGTTTTAATAGATAGGTATGTATCTACTTATTATGTATGCCAGTTTATTTATTCCCCATCAGGACATTCAACTGCTGTTAGAATAGTTTGTGTGACAGCTGATAACAGCTGCTGCTGAGCAGCGTGCTTCTTTGTTAATCTGTTGCTTTCTTAGCCGATTTTGAGATGCAGCTGCCATAAAGTACAGAAGTAAATACATATGTACATACATATGTATGTGCAATTGTGCGTAGTATGTATAAAACCGAAGAAGGACTCTTAAAGAGGACGTGTACTTTTTTGCAGTACAGTGTTGCCACAAAAAAATTACCAAATTCCTCAAAAACAAATGAAAAATCCTCAAAATCCGAACCAATTACTCAAAATTTTCTTATTACAGATATGAGTATTTTGAACTACATACTATTTACAGGTCCTTAGTATACAAATTAATTACATTCTCCAATTCAATTGGTACATTGTTCTTACGGTTCAAACGAAGTATCACCGTTATTTTCTATGCCTTGGTTTGTATATAATATTGCTTCAACTATATCAGTGCTCAATCTGGTCCTCAAGTCAGTTCTACACATTTTTAAACCACTAAATATACGGTCTACTGAAGCATTAGAAAAGAGCTATATTAGTAATAATGCATATATATGTATATATATTTTTAATTGGGAAGCTTATATGAACCTGAAGAATCTTTTAATTCAAAAACTTTTTTCCTATAATTTTCTGGATCTAATGAAGAATCAATATGAATATCCTTACGAACGAACAATGCGTGTTCTCGAGATTTTGCAAGTTCAAAATAAGTTGAAAATATAACGATGGAATAAAAAAAATGATCGATAACATTTTGAATATTTAACAGCAAATGCAGATATGCTTTAGAGCGAAAAACATCACACAAGCGATTTGACAAACCAAGCGAAATATGCCTTTGCTTAAAGCTATTTATGTTGTGCATGGGGGTGTTTGAAGGTTTGGCAAGCCGTTTGAGGGAAATGTGAACAAAAATCAAAATTTTTTGCTTTTCTGGCCGCCATCTTGACGTTTGATCAAACCGCTTACGTTGCGTATGATAAAATCGCATCATTCGCAACGGAATTTTTACCGAATGAGGACGCAAGAAAAAAAAATCGAAGAAAACCAACCCTTTTACATTGTGAACCGGAAGAAAACTAAAATTCTTTGCTTGAACGAGTCATGTTTGCATGGTGTATGGCGAAATGGGAAAAGTAGGTTTGAAGACTGTTTGACAAGCCACTTGTGTGGTGTATTTCGCTCTTTATAAAACTTCGGAAAGCTTTCTGCTCAAAAATTTTAAGAGCGATTTAACAACTCTGTTATCTGCAAATATATCGAGAGAACATTCCTCAAAAATTCCTCAAAATAAAAGTACTCAAAAAATACTCAATCGCACCCGAAATTCCTCACGTTTTGAGGAATTACTCACAAAGTGGCAATACTGGTGCTGTATGTGCACCTATGTATGTACTTTATAATGGAAATATTTGTTATTAAATGATGATTTGTTTCAAATGCTTGATTAAGAGAAAAGAGCCCTGAAACGGATGAATGGCAAGGCGTACTTTTGATTAGTTGAATTTTTGTCATCATTCATAAATAAAATTTTGCAAAAAACCTAAACCAAACTACGAATTGCCAATGACCACATTCGTCACTAAAAAGACATCCTGCAACATTTTCTTGATCAATTCAATTAACTTATGTCAAAATATAAGCTACTGCACCCAATTTTTTCATCGCTTAAGCCAGCGTTTAAGTCCCAAGGCATGTAGGAACACCATTTTGGACAAATTCTTCGATGTTTCTTATATAAAATAGTTTTAATTTTGTATGAACTAGAGCGATTGACTCGGTTTTTCCAAACCGGTTTCCACCGGTTTTGTTGGATATCTACAGGCGTTTTTTTTATAGATTTTTCGAATATCGAATAAGCCGGATTTTTTAATTTGATACAAATATTGACGTCTCAATAAAAGTTTTGAGTTTTCCGATTTTTAATGCCTTTTCCCAGTTAAAGGAATTGAGACATTGAGAAACTGGCCCCAAGTAGTTTTAAAAAAAATTATAACCTAAGTTACGTTTTAAACGTTTTTGGCCGAGCTTATCCTTTAATTCAAATGGAGAGATCTACGCTTTTACTCCACCTCCGAAGAACCTTTTTTGGCAGAAGTACACCCAGAGGTTTGCCATTGTCTGCCGAGGGTCGACCGCTATTTGCACAAAACCTTTATTGCTGGTGCTGGGGTAAGAAAATTGAACTATGGACCTCCCGAGTGGCAGTAGGCACATCTAAGCTCTCGGCTATGGCGGCAAGAGCACTACTAAAATCCAAAATAAGTCAGAAAAAGTGCAATAATTTAATATCTACTAAAATAATGCCAAACGTGAATTTTTCACTGACTTTTACTAGTTTTACTTTGGATCAAAAAAAAACTTTGAACTTATTTATTCTTTGGCCTTTTAAAAATAGAATGCTATTTCTACTGTTAAAAGTTTTATTATAATTTTTGGGGTTGCCTTCATACCAACATAAGCATTTTCACTGTATGAAAAGTATGTATAATTAAACCGGGTTTTTCTTAATTTCAAAATCGGAAACCGGTTTTTTCAAATTGCAATTTTTTTAATAACGAGAAAACCGGTTTTGGAAAAAAGGCGAATAATCGAGCACCCTAGTATAAACGTAACTAAGTAATTTCCAAATGAACACTTCAAGTTGGAGGATTTAACTGGGTCGCATTTAACGGGTCAAAAAAAAAAACTTTATTTTATAGGAATATTTATTACTTCGAAAACCCGAAATTTTGCAGCAGCGCAAGTAAATTTCCAGCTAACAAAAATCGAATATCCTTAGTTTTATTCGTAAAAACAATTTTCTTTAGAATGCTCGCGCCGGCGTTTCTCTGTAAATGCCGGGAAGAGAAACTAAAATTTTCAAACATCTGCT
Source organism: Rhagoletis pomonella (assembly GCF_013731165.1). Lineage (NCBI taxonomy): Eukaryota > Metazoa > Arthropoda > Insecta > Diptera > Tephritidae > Rhagoletis > Rhagoletis pomonella. Next base: position 3,204,545 of record NW_023458565.1, on the reverse strand, counting down.
TATTTTAACAAACACACCAAGGAATAAATGTGTGCGCACTTAAATCTGGTATCGGAATATATGTACTTATGTATGCCCTTAAGTATGTATGTACACACAGACACCGTATGAGTGCAACAAAAACAATACGGAGCAAATGTCTGTGGATTAAAAATGACAACAAAAATTTCTATCAGAAGAGCCTAAGACGCCGCGGCGCAAAGATTTGGATACATTTGTATCCAGAGGACCTAGATTCTATGTGTATGTATGTATACATACATAGTAGGGTGCCTCAGATTTTTTTTTTTTTTCAAAATTCGTAATGCACCTGTCGTTAATTTTTTCCCTTTTGCCTAAACACGTATAAAAAACGTTTTATTACTATAGGTTGACGGTAAGCCATACCGATTTGACGATAGACATTTATGGTTAAAATTTGTTTGCTTTTTACTCTAGTTTGTGTAGCTTGTATATTCATCTCAACGAAAGTCACTGACCGGGCCCCATTCTTTCATATGGTCAGTACCGAGGTTCAGCCATGCTGAACTCTTCATAAAGCCTAGTCGCAAACAAAGTGATTCAAAGATCTCCGGCACTACTCAGCCTTATCCGTATACAGCGAATCTTTGTCCGCGTGGACGATACCTTTATCTGCTACATGTGGTGGAAATTATAAATACCATCTTAGCTATCTGGCCATCTCCGATATTAGGGAGGATCAGAAAGACTTTGTGAAGGTACAAGAGGGCGAAGTCAAACATTCTGAATTTCGACATCGGTATTAATGGAAATGTTGGCGAAGCCCTACTGTGCGGTGGATGAAGCCCCAGTGACAGCAACAGAGTCAAAAGTGCTTGGAGTCTATGCAGACTCGTGTTTAATAGTGACCGAAGAAGATCATAGGTATCATAATAGATCCTAGGAACTATACAAGGCTGCGATCAATAAAATAGTCTAAGTATGAAAGTTGTTAAAGTCTGAGATATCCCTTATAGACTAAGGGTGGGACACTGGGTATCCACGTTCATTTTAAAGATGCTACAAGAATTTAAGTCAGGCGCACCGACACAATACGGAGCAAAAGGAGAAACCATGCAGGTATTTTTTTTTTAACGACGAAGGCGTAGGGAGTTACCTTTGTGAAAACTGAAGATGCAGTTGTTACCCATATTATATCATGTCAAAGATTTCCCTTATAAACAAACACGGAAAAATGTCCTTTTTTCGACAGTAGCCTTGGTAAACTGAAATCTCATACATATTAGGCGTGTTTTTTTTACCCGCATACATATCTGCGCTTAAAAATTTTATGGATCTGTAAGCGACAAACTTTATGTGTGCTTATGAATAGTTGTCGATAAAATCAAAATTACTTGCTTTGAAATGGAAATTGTCGATGATTGTTTTTTTACACATTAAACGTAGATGTATATGCGTGTAAAAAAAAAAACACGGCTATTGACAAAAATTGATTTATTATCCCACAAATATCTAGTTTTTTATCTGCGAGAAGTACATATTTTGGCACCGTAATCTCTCTGCACGTCGTGCTTTCTATTAAACAAAAATTCAACCTAAAGTAAGTAGGGGTTATCCTACAACAATAAAACTTTTAATTTGCATAAATTTTTTAGGCCAAAAGGAAAAAATTCGGGGGGTATGCAACTAAAACTGACACACTCTAATGTTATAAAATTAAAGTCGGAATTTTAATCCGTTCACCCACTATGATTGTTTCTTCCGAACACATTACGCCACTGTTTTTTATTTTGCAATCAAAAAATATGTAGACGTCGCTCAAAGCGCTCAAAGTTTTCCATGTTTATTCGATCATTTTTTAATAACTCTTTTTTATGCATTGCATTTTTGGGGTTTGTGGGGGACCGGCAAAAAATAGTAAACAATCGTTAAATAAACACTGGAGTATTATTATTGAAAGTCTCCCGAAGAGAACAAGAAGTTATTGATTTTCAGAATTATATATATACCAATTCTACGATCGCTACTAACAGAGCGATTTCTTTGAGCGACCTCTAAATATTTTCTGATTTCAAAAACAACGAGTAATTTTTAAGCAAAAAACGAAACCAACTTCAATTCTCATATAAAAATTTAAGATTATCGTTAATTTCTACACCATCCAATTATCGGATCTAAAAAAAATTAGTATGGGACCACCCTTGAGGTACCACATTTTCGATGAAAAAATAGTTATCGAATTCGGTTAACGTGGTCCAAAGTTATACGGTAGCATACATAAAAAAAAAACAAAAAAAAAAATAATCCGACGAACTGATAACCTCCTACTTTTTTGAAGTGGATTAAAAAAAAGGTGTATATTTTTTCTGTATTTCAGTATAGAACAGTCGTAGGGCATTAGAATTCCGACACAATTTTTTTTTGACTACCCTAATGTACATGTATACTATGAACATGCACACATACATATGTATGTATGTATTTGAATACGAACAACAGCTGCTCCAATTGCTCCCTCAAAGCAAATGTGGCAGAATAGTGCGCGGATCATCCAAATGTATTGTTTGGCATAATTTTGTGGCATACGCCAAAAAACATAGCAGACGAATTTATGGGAACTTCTTTTAACAGTCTGCCCTGTAGAGAAATAAATGGTTCCTAAAAAAACGAAAATAAGCAATTACATATTTGGCTCTGCCAAAATAAAACAGCTTTAGAAAATTCAAAATTTCGTTTCACTTTATTTTGTTTATTGAAAAAATGTATTACGTGTGTCAAAAGGATTCTAAAAGTTCGAAAAATAAAAGCAAATTAAATTCTAGATTGTTTTTGACTAGCATGCTTGATCTCTTAATATCATTTGGCTATATAATGATTTGGAAAAGAATTAATAACTTTTGACTAAGGAAATATTCATTCTAGTTTTTAATACTATTACAATTACTGTTTAATATGTAATCAAAATGTAATTCAAAAAGTCCCAAAAATTTCATATTAAATTACGTTCATTTCTCGATACCAGGTAATGCAAAATTGAATGCCACACTTTTCTTAGGACATCGCCCTGAGGGAAAAAATGCATTTTCGAATGTGAAAAGGGTTGTTTTACTGATTGTTTTTTCGATTACAATACATTACATTTTCCCACTGGGTAGATATGAATTCAAATCACTGTATGTTGCCACATTAATCTTCTGCAATGCATTTTATGCTCTCAAAGCAACTGAGTTATGGAGAAGCAATCGAACGTGCGGCATATCTACTCAGATTCCAAATAAATTAATGTATATATTATACATACAAACATATGTATATATGTATAGGTATGTACATAAGATCTTCTGTAATTGTACATTAGAGTGCCTACATCGGACCGAAAACCATAATTTTTCGCACTGAAAGCGTGTGGTTGGGAATGAAAAGAAGCGTGAAATTTTTTAGAATGAGATTCGGTGTTGCCGAGTGGTTTCGAGTTTGGCATATAATATGTGCACCAAAAAAAATTACAAAATCGACCATAGTTTTCTGAATTTTCATATTTTTTGGACTATAAAACAAATAACGGCTAAACTTTTTTGGAGTTATTTCTTGCCATTTATGTAATATATGTATGTAGGTTGTAAATATGAAGCAAATCGGGCCATAAATACAGATTTTTCAAATATCTCGTCACCTGCGCCACCTAGCGGGTTAATTCATCTTTCATATTGCATTGTTATCGGGTTCTGAGCTGAGTTTGAAGTTTCAAGTCTCTAGCTCATCGATAAGCTTGTAAAAAATACAACTTCCTTTCCAACGAATTATATTTAAATATTGCCACTTACGAAATTTTCAGTTAAAAATGACCCAACGGAAAGAACTGTTAAATTAATCAAAGCTTTTAAACAGGCGTTGAAATTGCGCGAAATTAAACAAACAATATTTGGACCAAGATGTCGAACACTGTCGATATTTTGTTGCCTCGTAATGTGAAAATTTCTTAAACGTTGCCCAATTTTGTAATTTTTCTGGGTCCAAAATTGTATGGTCCACCCGGAACCACTCGGAATTACCAAACCACCTTCTAAAAAATTTAATGCTTATTTTCATTCCCAACCTCATTTATTGGAATTCACAATTTTGTTCATTTAACTCAATGGCCACTCTAATGTACATACATACATACACACAAATTATGTGCATACCTTTGTCTGAATGTAATTAAAGCCTGCATCATATGGGCTATAGTTACGGTGACCATCCGTTCTGTTTTTTTGCAGGACCGTACTGTTGTTTAAAGGTCTGTCCTGCGTAGTTTTTCAAAACAGAAAACCCCCAAAATGTACTGATTTTTTCCACATGTCCTGCCTTTGTCCCGCATTTTCTTCGATATTTTAAAATTCACTTTTCTTAATCGAAATAAAAGCAGTGTCGATAACTAATTGATAACTACATAAGGGTAAGCTGGTTTTGAAGGTTCAACTAGTCAATGCGTTCTAAATATTGTACGGTTATGGACAATGGATGACGAGAAATTGAAGACCAGCATCAAATATATCGATGACACTGTTCTTCAAATTTTGTGGTAATCGCTTAAGAAAAAAATTTTCCAAGCCTATTTTCCTTTCAAACAAGCGTTTTCGTAATTTTCTCGAAAAACGTGTTTTTGGTACATTTCGAACCTATTCGTCAATATCTCATGAAAAAATTATCCAATCGACATAAGCTACCTACAGTCCTCTTACAAAAATATATTACTTTGCCGATTTCGATGAAAATTATTAGTGTTACAAGCGACCAAATTCGAAAAATTGAAATTTCAATCATTTTCTTTTTACAGTAAATGAAAATCTGATGAGAAATGGAGATGTTACGGAACACAATTTGCACAAAAAATATATATTTTTGCAAAGAGCCCATCAATACCTTTCGAACTGTTGGTCGTTTCATGAGATATTGAGGAATAACTGAAAAAGTACTAAAAAAAACGTTTTTCGAACAAATCTCGAGAACACTTCTTTGAAACCATGGGTATTATTTTCGTGTTCAACGACCCAAAGTTTGCCTAAAAAATTTGCTTTACAGAGGTTCATATTACATGTAAGGTAATATGTAATATGCCTTATTATAATTTTGTAAATATTCATTACAAAAAGACTAATACCAATGAAGCAAATGGGATTTATGTTTAAAGTTTATAATTGGATTAATAATTAAGAAATATACACTCTTCGTTATTTGAATAGCGCATCCTTTTAATACTTAGTAGGTACAGTTTTCCTTTTGTTTGTTTAATATTCATTAACTTTTTATAAAAATATAGCATATTCTACGTCTACATTCCATTTTAAAAATTTTTGAAAATCAAAAAAAAAATTAACATAGGGGCGAAAATTGTTTTTGTTGACGGTGCTGCGCATTTTCTTCCATATAAAAATTTAGTCAAGCATACTTTGTATGGTAGAAAATCAAAAAAGTGGTGCGCTATTCAAATAACGAGGAATGTATATATGTAGTATATTTTTGTTATTTTTATACTACCCAATTATATGTAGGTAAATTTTTTGAAAAATTGTTCTGCATTTTCAAAATATATTTATGGTCACCGTAGCTATAGTGCCGCTCTTGATGCGGCAGCGGCAGCGGCATTGGCATTGACACTGTCTGTGCTGGTTTTGGAACATGTGTAGGCGGCGGAGGTGGCAATGCTTGTGCTGTTTTGGTAGTGCCACTGGCAATGAGAAGTCTGTGCTGCTGTTGCTCATTGCATCAACTCACACAAACGCATTTTATGTAGTATGTATTTTATCAAGCGCGGGCGATTTCTTAGTATTCTTTATTGGAACTTCGATGACTTCTTCACCAGCATTGTCAGCAATTAATTGTTTTCATATGTATCCGAGTTGTTTCATCATTACGTATATACAAAGTAGTCAGTGTTATTTGATTGGATCAAATCGCAGCTGTTGCTACTCACATATGTATGTATGTATGTACTTACTTGCACATACAAACAATCTAGAAACATTCAACGGAATGTGCAACATTTGGGTGGCACATTTATTGCTTTGTTATTCTGAGAATTTATTTATTTATGCTTTGAAATTAGCTTTCAATTTCCGAGAGCTCTTTAATATTCGAGATTTTAAAAAACGGAGACAATCAATTCAACTTGATTTTTTTTTAGAAAAAGCCCTCATTAGCTCTACTAGTGCTTTTCTCAAATTAATTTTGTGTTTGACTGCTTCTGCGCTCGTACTAGCAAGACTACTTGCAGCAGATTCCTATGGCAGCATTAGAACTAGAAGATAAAATTAAACGCAGTCGTCTAACAGGACGATCTGTGTACATTAGGGCGGATCATTTTTTTGTGACTATGCGCGTATTGCATAGGAGGATTATACGTGTAATTCTAATCAAATTAGTCGAAAAATTATAGGTCCAAAAACAATTTGAAACTTGCCAATTTTTGAAATGTACATACATATGTGCTTGGAGATTAGTAAGTTTGTTTAAAGAAATAATGCACATTAGGGTATACCATTTTTTGTGTATCAAATAGATATTAGAACACACTTTCCACCATACAGTTTCGATTATAAAAAGCGGGAAAATGTGATTTTGTATTTCGAAACTGTATGGTGGAAAGTGTGTTCTAATATCTATTTGATACACAAAAAATGATCACGGCTGTATTTTTTGCTGATATATTACATACATATGCTCCATTTAGTTAAACAATATAAGAATATTGTAGTATGTACCACAAAAACGTATATTTTCTATAAAAAATCATAACTCAGAAAAAAAAAATTTTCGCTATTAGAGATTTGGGTTGCTTGTAGTTCAAAGTGTCTCTTTCCCGGTAAAAAAGTTTGAAAGAAAAAAAATACACTTTTTGAGAAATTAAATTTAAAAAAAAATTTGCACTTTTTGTTTATTGTTAAATAAAAAATTTTAAATAATGAAAATTAATAATTATATAATTCTATCTTGAAGTGACAAGAATTACTGACATTTGAGTAAAAACATTGTTGGAATCTATTAAATTTTGACAAAGTTATGGGCATTTAAAAAAAAAATTCTCACTGTCAATTCGAATAATCGATTTTTGCCTGAAAAAAAAAATCGCGTTTAATTCGGCCGAAAAATTTTTCCGAGCCAAAAAAAAAAAATGTGTCTCATTATTTGGACCAACAAACAATGTATTTCAGTTTGGCCGAAACTAAAAATCATGCTCGTACCTGACCGGTTGTCTGGAAATGGAAAGCATCTACAGATTATTGTTTTAAGCAAACAAAATTTACAAGATTTCTAAATTTCGAATTTTGTGTTTTTTGATTCCAAAGGGATTATGAGGGTTTACATATCCTCTTTTTCTGCTTTCTGTCTATCGAACCGGACACAGCAAAGAGAAAAAATTAATAAAATGAAAATCTTATTTTCGTTTCGCAAATACATACTTAAAACTCGATATATATACATATCAACATGGTACATTTGCACATACATACATATGTATGATTTAATGCAGATGCTTCCATGTAAATATTTTCTATTCCGAGTTTCCAATTATTTACAAAATATTTCCTTCCTTCCTTCCTCTATCCATAGTAATTTGATACGCAAACTACATACTTGGATAAAAAGGACTGCACTTGAAAAAAGGAAATGCCTATAAAAACTGAAGCAGGATAAGGCTAAACACAGATGTTAGAGAACCGTGTACGTATGAATACACATATGAAAGTGCGTAAATACTATGTAGTTCATGCTATTTGCACAGGATGTTAACTATGAATAAGATGACAAAAAAATCTGGCGACTTCCGCAGTTCTATTTAGCCGGTGTTGATTGCTCGAACTTTTTTCATATCAGGTCTAGCATCAATCAGGGTTTGTTTCAAGATGTTGAGGAACGGAAATGCAGACAGCCAAATTTTCAATTATGAACTTATAAAGACATCAGCAAGGAAGCGGCTTCGTTTGTGCAAACTTGCGTTTACATGCTTAAGTAGGTGCATATCGATGATCCTCTGCAATAACGACATAATTCAAAATTCAAAAATAAAACTCCTTACTACTGTTAAGTGTCCCGTTTCTCTAATCCTTGCATAATCCTTACTAAGGTAAGTAATAAGGCTTACTAAAGTAAGTAGTAAGGATTAGACATGGACTAGACAAGTATTAGAGAAATGAGCCACTTAACAGTACTAGGGGTTGTTTTTTTTTCTTCTAGTTTTGAGTTGTGTCGTTATTGCAGAAGACAAGGTATGCGCACAAATGAATAAGAAAAAAAGATTTTTTTCAAAACAAAGGTATGTATGTACATTTATGATTCCACTCAGACTTTTATGCCGGAAGACTGATGATATTTATGTGAAGCTTTTTCATCAGACACCGTATTGAAGCAGCGAGCAATTTCAGAATAAATGCTATTTCAGTATGACTTATGATTAACAGAAACATTTTTTTGTGACAATTAAGACAAACAACGCGTGTTAAAAACATTATTCAGACTACATTGTACTGTTTTCGTGTTCCTTTTAATTTGTCTTAAATCTACACGATCTAAGCAGGAATAAATCAAAGCAGATCATTGGTTGTTAAAGAGCTCAGGCCAAAAGTTTCATACGCAGTCCTTGCACAGGCGCAGCCTCATTTTCTTCAAAGCAAGTGCCAGGTGTGTGTGCCACCAGAAGTGCCCAGCTCAATTTAAGAAAATACCAAACTAAACCTTCTGAGATTGAGTGAAACATGAATTTTGAGTAGCTGCAGCTCTGACATTGGTTTATATGGACGAAGGAATATCTGGTCTGAGCCCTGCCTACCCAGATATCTCATTACCGGCTACTTGCGAGTTATCTGGTATCCCGAGAAAAACAAGCTGGTTATGTTTTACAACATATCGTTAGCTTAGAGTGAAAAGTTGCTAAGTCCACTTTTTATTAAAACTCATATTTTGATATAAGAGGCTAGAGAAATTGAATAGGCATCGTTTCGAAAATTATAAAGGTACTTGTTTTATATTTTCCTCTTCATAAGAAATAAAAGGAAAATTTGCTAAGTCCAAAAGAAGCACCACAAATCCGATAAGGCCAAAATAATACGACATCTTTTAATAAATATCGAATCCTTCTGATTCTTATGGAGTTTTGCTTTGGTTTAAACGCGCAAAATGTTTGATTCAAAGTCTTGAGAAATAGTAAAAGAAAATGCCTATGGAAGATTTTTTCCTCTCCTGTAAAATTTTTAAAATGGGACTTAGCAACTTTTCTTTCTAAGCTAGAGATATGTAATTCAGCCGAGACTTGTATTGTCCAACTGAATTGGTAGCTAGAGAGCTGGCCTATGCCTTGAACGCAGAATGGCTGTTAATAGAGACACGTAAGTTCTATCCTCCCCCTTTTTTCACCTCGTATCCCTTGAAGATTGTAAATACCTCGGCTTGGAATACTGAGACTTTTCCCCCCCAAGAGAAAACTGGAAATCGTCCTCTTCATTATAGTCTTAAGACCAGTCAGTTTTGGAGCCATAAGTTGTTTAGCCAGCCTTAATCAATGACAGTCGTGGTGTACTAACATCAGGTATTGAAAATACAATAGCCGCCTACACCACTGCCTTTAGAAATTTCCGCCTGACTTCACATTTTCTCATATTTACGCTAAGCTAAGTGACTTTGAGGGCCTCCCCGTGGTTAAAATAGTGAGTGGCGGAAATACTAGTACGGAAGAGCAGACTGAAAATAATTTCCACCCAGAGGCTGGAGTTCAATCCTTCGGTTGGGCTATGATTTTTAGCCTCGAATGCCAAATTTTGCGTTACTCATTTGTAGATTTATACCACCGGTCCACGATCGCGTGTCTGGGTTTTTCATTTCCTCAGTTGTCCTCCGCCCTGGGACCATTAAAAAAAGGCGAAAACTATGCACCAGTTCGCTATTTGTATCTTTGCAAGAAGTCGTTGAGTTCTTGAAAAATTCTCTCGGAGATATGATCTGTCAAATTTTTTTGTTTTGTAATTATTTTTCGAAAACTTATGATTACATATATTTAGCAAAGTGTTAAAAGCGAGTTTTTGCAAACATTTAAATTTTATTGCGGATTTCGATTAAATACCTATCCAGAAATAATCGGCGCTATTATGGTTGTCGACTTCGACGTCGATGTAATTTTTTCATAAAAAATAGCCGTCGTTAGTCCAACTTCAGTTACGCTGACCACAGTATTTTACCGGAAAGGTGTTCTTCGCAGATATACTGCGGTCAGCGTAGCTGGAGTTGGACTTACGAAGGCTATTTTTTGATAAAAAAAATTACAGAGATTTTTCTTTAAGGTGACAAACCCCTAGAAATGGGCGTGGCAATTGTAGGACTAGAGTTAGCAACACGCAGATTTTATTACGGATTTCGGCAGAATATCCCTACGTTAACAACATTTGTTCCGCAATATAGATATTCTGCCATAATAAAATCTAAATTTTTGAGCTTTGGTTTTAAAATTGCCACGCCCATTTCTTGAAGATTCTTCGATTGAAAAAGATATGGAACAAATGCTGTTAACGAAGCCGAAATCAGCAATTTGAAGCGAATCGGAGAGATGAAATAATTTTTTTTTTACGAAATCCATCCGAATTGAAAAAGAATGGCTCATATACGCTGTTCTGGACTTAAGAATGTAGAAATGTGGAAAATGGTAAGAGTCGACGCGTTGTCACGCCCACAGCTATTGTGGGCGGAAATGGTAAATCTTATATCATCTTGATGAATAAAAATTGGTTTTAAGCAGAAAAAAAAATTAAAAAAAATATATATTTATTTTTAATGAAATTTGGTGTATCTGCTCGTTTACGCCAAAATTTTCCAAATTGGACGATAACGAAGAGTTTCTTACTATGACGTCCACCTCCTACACATTTTTTTGTGGCCCCACGTACCAAATGTTATGAATTTTGTGGAAAATTAATATACACATTTATTTTATTTCTAAAGAATTTCCTATTTCTTCCTTTTAAAAATGACATAACGGAAATATTTACAATACCTGCATGCTAAATTATGTGCATAATATGTACATTTATACAATAAAAGCTGAGCTAAGGCAAGCAGGACTTTTGCCCTCGAAAACAGACCTCGTCCAGAGAAGCGTCCACTTTTTGCTGAATGCTGAATCTGATTAAAAGATTCCTGAGTTTTTAATAGCTAAACCTTCTTCCATTTCCATTTTGTATTGCATATTATTTATTGTACGCAAATACATAAGCATAGCTTTTTCCTTCAGCTCTAAAATAAAAATTCAATAAATATCACGGGAGGTGTGTCTACAAATAGAAGAATAGAAGCTGAACTCGCAACTCCTCATAGCTGGAACTATTTCAGATATCACACTCATATTTAATGTTTACTTGTCCTAAGTATAATTTAGCTTGCTTCCGAGGTCCTTTTTAGAGTAAGCAATCGACAAATTTTGTACTCACAAAATTATGAAAAATTTCAAGTGAAGCAGTCTTATAAATTTCACCAGATACATATATAAAAAGTTAAAGCAATGCTTGACCATAGATATATTACAAAACTGGACATCACTCAAATTGGCTTATTAAATATTCCCACAAGTAGAAAAAATCAGAAGAATCAAAATTATTTGCGACAAAATTATTCTCTTTTTTACTAATTTATCTCTTAAATTGCATCTACTGTAAGCACGTTCCATGACTGAAAATATGAATTTTTATCAAAAATTCCTTTTAATTTTTGCAATGAATCTGGCTAATTGCTTCTTCAGAATTCGCTAATCCATTTTTATTACTTTTGGCCGCTGTAGTCCCAATGTGCAGGCAACGGCATCATATTACAAATGCGTTTTATAGGATCACTGATAACCTATTCGGCGTTATCAAGAGTTTAATTTTCGCCTGAAATCGTTCAGTTTTCTCTTTTCATTTATGTATGTGTATTCACTACGGACGGATGAAAAAATTTCTGGTGAATTTGATTTCGGGCGAAACTCAAGACTAAATAGAATGATTGAGTTTTCTGAAATTCAATTCCACTGCTCACCACTATCCTTTTTTTGGAAAGGCTTAAGACTAAATGCGTGTTCTTTGATGCTAAGAACGCTTTTGGATCTTGGGTGCAAAAAGATATCGATCTGAGCCAATGCTAGTACTTGGATGGTGTGCACATCTAAAATTCTCAAAGCGTAATTTTAACTCAAGAACCACCCTTAAATTTGTATTTCTTCTTATGCAGGATTCTAGAACTACAGACCATCATGTATGTTTCTGAAATTGCGACTGTTGATGCAGATAACTTATTGGGTGGTTTTAGGATCAGTGCACATGGGTTACAGGTACATGGGCGTACCTCCGACTCGGGTTGCAGTGAAAATTCTTGGGCTTTAGCTCACTTTACCAGTGCAAAACTTGAGTCTGAGCTTATTCTCGGTGTTCATGCATGAGTCCCAGTATTTAAGACTTGAAATATTTAAGTTGAACGCCTACTGTACTTATACTAACACATATATATGTATAAGGCATGAGTTGCGGTTTCTTTTTTGAAGTTGAAAGTTTAAAAATTTTGAAAAAAATAAATAAATAAAATCCGGCATCGATAGTCACAAGCCCATTGCTACTACTTTGTGACATAAATAAACTGCAGCAGTTTGCAATCCTACAAAGACTAAAGCAAATCCGATAGCGATCTTGGTATGTGGTGAACATGGAAAGAAAACCGTTTTAGCCATTTTGACATTCTTGGCAACACACAGCCAATGCGTAGACTCACCGAAGGTATTGGAGAAGTTGTAAACTATTGGCGACAATCCAATCTGCAACAACAACTGCAATGATGCTGAAAGAGCCAAAGAACAGGTTTTACCAATTACGCAGCGCTAACAGAGGAATTTATGCACATGTAGTCGAACATAAATTAATTTTGGAAGTACGCACAGTGGCAGGCAGCAGCAACAAATGCGCAACAGGCATACAGCAACAAAGCCAACGCGGCCTCAGTGACCATTGAAACAGGTAAGGAAAACCAAAAATGAATAAAAAAAAAAAAATGCCACATAATGTGGCACGTACTGCCACACAATATGCATGTATTTAATGTTCACAACAACTACAATGCGCTTACTTACATACATTTTGTTGTGGCAGGTATTTTTTTTTCTATGTCGAAGCAAATTTTCTTACTCTTGTTGTTGGTGTTGCGATCGTGACAATTTGCCGCCGCATGTGGCGCGCCAATGTGAATTGCTTAATTCGCCAAAAGGTTGCAAATTGCACGCTGCCAGACAGCTACATAGCAGCTGCAGCAGCACATAAATAGCCGAAAAGCGGCGAAATATTTGCACACAAGAATATCGATATATGTATGTATGTATGTAGGTATATGCATTTGAATGCATTCTATTCTACATGAAGGTGGGAAAATTGAGCAGACTGTTTGAAAAGGCAATTCGTTTGACTCAAATCGCAATAAAAGCTGTTTTACTAGTACGAATCGATTGCAAATTGTCAGCAACTTATTTGAAAAAAAGAAGCGATAACCATTTTTTATTTTGAAAATTTGAAACGAATGGGCGCTGAAGGGAGTATACCCAGTGTTGCCAGATTTTTTTCAAAAAAAGTGAGGGAAGCCTGGTATTGCAACCTTCAGTAGGTAGTATTCCTGAACAATCTAACCAGGGTATTGGTGTACTGCGGAGGGCGACAGTGTCAGGAGTACCGTACCAACAATACCCAGGCAACCGTACTGACGGATGAGTGGCCACCGCGTAGTAATAAAAAAATTGCTGATCGCGTACGGCCCCTCCAATGCTCAGACAAGGACGGTTGTAAAAGTGCCTACTCCACACAGCGCGGCTCTGCGGACGAGCGACGAACCCTTTCCGAATTACTCGCGGGACCAACAAATGGAAACAAACAAGCAACAACCACAACAACATGATGAGGTGACCCTTTCGGAAGAGGAACAGCTTCTCAAAGCACCAGGTAAGGCGGTTGCAAGTAAATCTGGATGGGCCAACCATAGTAGCCCAGTTGTACAAGCGACAGAAACCAGCAGTGTGGCAGGTGCCAGCCAAAGTATCACCACTCTGCAAGTAGACAACAATAGTGCCGAAAGCGCCGGACACAGTATTCCGGATAATTCAGCAAGGACTAGCAATCAGGTGGCAATTTGCGGAAGCAACTTCGCCGCTAAGAGGAGAAATTCTCGGATGTGGTCATAAGGCAAAGCTTACAGAAGGCTCAGTTCATACTTGACAAGACTGACAAGAATTCAGCGACGGGTTCTGCTCGTGAACTCGGCGAGAAGGACAAGGCTGGCTATATACAATTAGTGGAAGAGTACGAAAAGATTCTCAAATGCGCGAAGCAGTTCTCCTACCCCCAATAGCCTATCCGGGTGAAAAGTTGCTACGGTATATCCAGCTACATAACAAAGATGTACCAGCGATTAAAATGGGAGCTTATTAAAGTGAAAGGGTGCAGGCGGCTTTCGAATAAGCCCATTCTTCTGACTTTTTGCGCCGAGTCCCTAGACGCCTCAATAAAGGCTTACTATAGACTCCGGTTCGGCATAAGAAAGGCGAAAATTTGGTTTAGCCCCATAGAAGAAGACCAAGAGGTCGATGGAGCACTCAAAATGTGCTACATATAATTTAGCTGATCTCTTCAGCGAGCAGAACATCGAGAAAAGTTTAATTCACGAGCCATAGGGTGAAAAACGGGACGGTAATGGGGCTAGAGGGAGATTTTCAAACAGATTTTCGATTTATGAAGCATTTTTTATTTTTTACAAATGTGGATCTAAGTTTATTTATTTTCGAAGGTGTTTAGAAAGTAGGTAGAATATCGGCTTTCTCCTGGAAATTTAATTTATAATCTTATAACTCAAGTCTGCAAATCGCGCACTTTCTTCAAAGGTGTACTAATTCAACATTTACATAATCGTATCAATTGAATTGAATATAACTGAATACTTGAAATAGAAGGCAAGCTACTTCAAAAATATGTTCGACACCAAAGTCTCTTAAACCTCTTTAATTTAACACCAGTATTGTAATATTACATTTATTTTATCAATTTAAATGAATAACAATTTTCAGACAGGTGGCAACCCAATCCCCGTCAAAAATATTTTAGGCAGTAAATATTCCGAAAGCTTTTTAGTTTGATACTCAAATTGTAATATGTATTTATTCATTGAATTAAATTAAAATTTTCAAACAGGTGGCTACCTTCCACAAAAAAAAATTTTCGGGTAAGCCTTATTAAACCTATTTCTTTTGACAGCCTTATTGAAATTAACCTAAACTGCTAATTTTCAGACAGGTGGCATCCCTTTAATTTTTTTCTTCCATATTTTGGGTTAGATCTCTAGTAATACATCGGTGAAAACTGCATTCGATTCCATGCATTGGTTTTCGAGTAATGCGCGTACAAACATACAGACACAGACAGACATACAAAAATTCTAAAAATTCTTGATATGGCTTCTGTTGCTCTAATATGCACAGACATCGACCTGATACAATTTTGTTATATGTATGTACATATAGATGAGCAGTCCTTAAACTCAATACGTGTGTATGTAGGCAAAAGAAAACAATCTCACACCCCAACGATTCCTCGTTCAATATTTGGTAACAACTTAAAAAAAGCTCCTTGCCCTTTGCTACCCTTCGATCACAAATAAACCTTGTGAAAACCAATTAGTGTTAATTGTTTAGAGTGGTAAAACGCAATTAATGAAAACTCAATGACCCAAAAATGTTAGAATATCAAAGGATGACATCTCCATTCTCTATAATACACTTTTTTTCATTTCTTTAAAAATCAGCCTCAATACACCTTTCAAAAGGTTCGTGAAAAGTTTTGAGCAGAATATAAAACGGTCAAAAAATACGTAGAACAAAACAGCACAAAGTAAAATGAGAAGAATTAAAAATCAGCAAAACGGCGGCCAAAGCGTGTGAGGTCAACTGAGAAAAAATCATAAAGTTTTAAAACGATTCTGCTAAGATTTTGTTTTTTAACTGACAACAGCTTTTGAAGAAGGGGTAGATGGGATTTTCCATTTATTAACACACAACAAAATATGTAAATATTTATGTATTTCCAAGCTGAAGTAACTTGTTTTTTTCATTTACAAAGGACAAAAAACGTGCGTAATAAGGTTTAAAATATTTAATTGATCAAGGTTTTTTTTCAAAATAATTTCCTCCTTCCTAATTCCTCCTATCAAACACAAAAAGGGCGATTCCTGATGCCAAAAGAATATTTCAATCGTTTCGTGGTGATTCCATCACAAAGAAGGCTTTTTCGCTATGCTCTGCTACCACCAGCGCACGGTGGGCAGGAAGCGAAGATAGGTTGCATAAAAATGTCGACAAAATCTGAAAGCAGGGTTGTATTTGTTGATATCTTAAGGTTAAGAATCCGCTTAAATTGAAATCCTAGCTGCTCCTGTTTTAAAGATATCCACATTTTATATACTTCTGATAGGATATATTTGCAAAAGAGGAAGGCGTACTTCTCGATAATTAGAGCATATTTATACGAAAAGAAATCTCATACAAATCTGTTCCCCTTTTTTAACTCACTAAAACGGATCAAATCAATGTGAAACATTTTCATTTTTTCCTACCGAAAGAATAATTGATCGAGATTTATTGGGCGCTACCGGTATACAACTTAGATAAAACACCACAATTACCTTTTTCTGTAGCGTGAACTTTCTCATTACAAACACTTTCAATATCGCAATATATGTATGTATGTATACAATATTGTATGCTATATAATACGGTAGTAATTTTTTATTAAAGGTTTGTTGCTATAAGCAAGTAGCGCAGGCAAGTCGCACCGCGCTTGTGCAAGAAATAAAAATGCTGTAACTTAGGCCAACGGTACTCCTCATAATAAGTAAATAAATTCAAAGCTTGTATGAGATTTATTTTGGTATTTATGTACTCTTCTGTCAGGAAATAATGACTATTGTACATCCAGAACACAAATGCGATCATAAAGAAAATCGCATGAAAGTATGGGCTTTGTGTGTAGGGCTGCCAGACGTCCCGGTTTTCCCGGACATGTCCGGGTTTTAGACTATTTGTCCCGGTGTCCCGGTCCAACCTTAAAATGTCCCGGGTTTCATTTAAGTGTCCCGGTTTTCGATTTGATTGCACAAATTTTGCTTAAAAATGACTACGCTGAGAGAAAAAACGCGTTGTAATATTAAGAAAAATTTTATGAATTTACTGGGGGAAATAACGCATAGTAAACATGAATATTTTTTATTTGATTATGGTTTTGAAATGTTCGTACTTAAAAACAATACTTTCATACCACGCACACGTGGTGTTGAATCAAACTGAACATTTGAATGCACATTTACATGTCTGGCTGTAGCTGAGTGCACGAAGATGCTTGACACAATTTGCTAATTTCCAGAGCGTCAGGGTTCAAATCCCATTACAGACAGCATGGAATTTAAATAATATTTTTTTTTAACTTAATTATGAAAAAGCATCCATTAAGTGCAAAGCGCTTCATTTTAATATTGGCGTATTTCAATTGAATATTTCTATACTAAATACTAAAATTTGTATACTTAAATTATTACGAGTTGGGTTGGTGCTCTTTCATATGCGATTTTTTGTTTAAATGTAGCACGTTTTGCATAAGCAATAGTTGATGATTAATATAAGTATGTACCTAAATACGTTAAAATGACATGCACAGAGTTTTACAATTATAGCAAAAGCCAGAAGTTTTGAAACAAGCTCACAGCAACGAAACAAATGACTGATATTTTAATGTTACCTTGTATTTATTTTTTTTTTTTTCGTGAAACCTAGATTACTTATAAGTACCGTGCCGTACAAAATTATTGGCTCGGAGACACTTTCATCTGATCACAATTTCTAATCAGATCTTTTAGAAAAATGTTTAAAATGTAGCTTTTGAGCCAATTAGTAAAGTGCAAGTCTGAAGTTACCAGAAAATTTCGTTGATTTTTTGCAATTATTTATTTTTTTGCTGACAGTGTCTTCCACATACAAAAAAATGTCGAACATAGTTTGTATGGAAGAAACTCTCAGTAAAAACAATACCAAATATATTGCCTCGTTCAAAGCCATGAGCAAAATCGTGAATACATGGTTTTCCGCAAAACAAGCGGATCTTAGTAATTTTGATAAAAATCTTAACGAACTCCGCACAGCTTTGAAAAGTACTGGAATTTCTCAAACTGTCAAAATCCATTTTATCCTTAAACATTTAAAGCAATCTATTTCATTCTTGAATAACGATGGTTTAGGATTATGGTCTGAGCAGGCCGGGAAGTCAGTTCATAGGGAATTCATTAAATTCTGGGATAGATTCAAAATAAATATGATTGATAAACCAACTTTTGTGAGTCGCCTGAAGAAAACTGTAATGACATTTTCATTCCAGCATATATAAAAACTTAACTAAATAATAAAATATTTAAATACTAAAATGTGTGACTATATTATATAGTAAGCCAAAAAAAAAAATAAAAGGAAACAAAAAACAAATATAAAAAAATAAAGCAAGAAAAAAATATAAAAAAATTAAACCAAAAAAAGAACAAAGAGGTGCAAAGTAAGTTGCCTCTACGTGGTGCGCCTTGGAAACGATTGAAACCGGCTAAAAACTTACATAAACTTATATTTTCACATAATATATATACACACATTTACTCACACATACATTGTTGAATGTTTAATGCACAAGGATGTTTTTCTCTTTCGTAAAAGTCGGTCCTATCATAACTATGTAAAATGTTGATATCTTTAAAAATGGAGCAGCTAGGATTTCAATTCAAAGGGATTCTTAACCTAAAAATATCAACAAATACAACCCTGCTTTCAGTTTTTGTCGACATTTTTATGCAACCTATCTTTGCTTCCTGCCCACCGTGAGCGCTTATCATATTAAATGAACTTAACACTGGAGCGTTTGTCATAATTCGTACGACACGACCAAGCCAGCATATGGCTGGTATTATACCAGTGGTGTATTTTCATTCAACGTACGTATGACCTCGTTGTTGTAAATCTTATCCAGCCAATGCCGATGCATAAAAGACTGTGAAATTTTCTGCAAAAACTGAAGTTGTGGGTACGAAATTTTCGAAAATCGTAAGGAAATAAACATCATTCGAATGGGGAAAAACGGGATTCGAACATCCAACGAAAGGTGCTCGAAAGTTTTATTTCAGAGTTGAGAATTCGATCAAATATACGATCAAATCGAACTACAGAGTAAGGGATCTGAAGAGCAAATGAGTTGTTATACATATTTTTGCACAAAAAGCCCGACTTACTTTGGTTTCAGCATTCTGAAAAAGTTTACTTGCCTTTTCGCCATCAGGTGCTTGTTGTAAAGTCAGACAGCTTCAAAATGCCTTTTTGCCCAAAGTATGTTAGGGGTTTCGCCAAAATATGCAGTACTATTAGAAGAATAAGGTCATATACTTAACTCAAATCTATCCTAAATCGATTATTAATTTAAATCAGAGTTGTTATGAATCAGATGAGCCCCTTAAGTATATGTTCATACATACACACTTTGACGAGTACTTTGTTATCGGCTGAAATGGTGTCCAAATATTGCACTTTAGTCTACAAAATTGAATACTCTAAATAACTTAGAGCAAATAAACTACAATTTGCTACCCTTTTCCAGTTTTGTTATATTTGATTTTGCTGCAACTCTTTGTAAAGGTCCCAATATTCAAAAGCCAGTAGAAGGATGTACCAATGTATAACTACATACAAAGTAGATGTTTATAGAATATAATTTACATGTTAATGGCATACAGATCACAGCTATGAAAGTAGGCGTAAAGCAAATTTGGCATCTGCATGATGCTTTTGCAAATCGTACATACATATATCGCCCGTATGCGGTAAGAACGGCACAATCAAAAAATTTGGTTTTTAAGTTAAGAATGTAGAAACCAGGGACATAACAATTATAAGTTTTATCGAAAAAAACGTTGTACCATAACAGTTATTAGATGAGAAATATTATTTGTTTTGCCGATAAGTGTTATGACCCAACGTTTACTTTTGACGTTGCCTGATAACTGTTATGTCGGAGAAATATGTTTTCCAATAAGAGTTGTTTCGCAGCGTTTATTTTTTACAGATATTTTACTCCTTCTCTTTTATTTTCATCATCTTTATCCTTTTCTTTATCTCCGTTTTTCGTCAATATTTTTATCTAACAACGTTTATCGGACAACGTAAAAAATAAACGTTGGATAGTAACTGTTATCAAGCAACGTAAAAAATAAACGTTGGGTTATAACTCTTATCGTCGAAATATAAAATATTTTTCATCCAATAACTGTTATGAAACAACGTTTTCGTTAAATTTCAGAGTTCGGACAACGTTTTCAATTTGTAAATTATTTTTGGTCTCTGGTAGAAACTCTTTTACTAAAGTGAGAAACCAAGTTAACACCCCAATTCATAAAAATAAAGAAGAATTTTAATGCTGTATGAATCGAAAATTTGTATTAAATGTCATTGTAGAAATTTGTTTGAATCCACTCTATTTTTATGAATAAGGCCATAAGTCTTTTTATGAATTAGGCCATAAAACCTTATAATATTACATTTATTATAACTTTTTAGTTATTGTTTATTTTTGTTCATACGGAAATAGCTGACAAAAATCTACAAAAACATTTTTCTAGAGTTTCTAGTCTTTTGAGATATAACGTTCTTCCAGCAACCAAGCGTTGGGCACAAACAGATGTACATACATATGTACATACCCTGCAGAAAAAAACAATTATCAATTGATAAAAAATAACTTATAGTTAGCTGTTTCGTGGGATTTCGATAAATACTTCACTTTTAATTCGCTATGAAAGAACTAACTTTAAATTAATTGTAAAGTCATACGGAAGTCATGCAGACGTTATCGTTATCGGGAGTCTGTTTTCTTTAAACAAGTTTATATTTACATGTATCATAAAAAATTACTTTGAACACACTTTTGACTGCACTTCGCAGATGCTTTCTCGAATTCAGGACAAATAAAAAACAAAGATCGTAGTTTTATATTATCATTTTGATGTTATGTCTGACGGAATTCAAATATGGGACCACCTACAAAAGAACGTATAAATAAATAAAAATGTAAAGCTTCGAAAAAATTTTTCTTTTTGTTGACATTTTATGTGCAAAAGTAGTTCCTTACAAGTAAGTTGACACCTAATGCAGAGGAACCCAGTTCTAACTTTTTGCGGCCATCGCACATCAAAACGTGGTTAGTTGCGGCCAAAGGAAATAATTAATAAAAAGTTACAACTAGAAGACTGCTGGGTAGTTATAAGTTAGCTACAAACTAGTTCCGTTTCCTGCAGGGTAGCTACAAAAACATCGAAAGCAGTTGCAAAGCGTTAAATAATACCTAAACATACAACTCATTAGTGCTACTGGCCAAATAGTTTCAATCTGGCTCGGGCAATGTGAAAATCTGACTGAAACTGACACAAATTAACAAAGGCATTTCATTTGCAAACAAATAAATATTACAGCAATTTCAAATTGAAGCAGGTCTGTCAGCTAACGGCATTTCAATATACATATTTATGTATGTACTTGTGTATGTATGTATGTACATATATGCACAAGAAAACAATTATTGTTTGCAATGCAGACGGGTTGAAAACAGGGCTGCCACCTATCCTTACCTATATCAAGGTGCTATATTGAGCATAAAAAAAGCCAAAACGTGCCAAATAGAAAAATAAAAGTGCCATAAAGGTACCACATTTCAAAACAAAAGTGCAACAATAAAATAAGATAAATCAGTTGAATAACCTTTAAAAATTATAAAATTTTAGTTGAAAAAAGAAATACACGCAAAGGATTTCACAAAAATGTATTGAAATTTTTTTTTTTTGCAAAAGTGCCATTTTGGAACTGTGCCAAATTGAAAAATTAGGTGCCATGGCACGGTTTGTGCCAAGTTGGCAGCCTTGGTTGTGAAATTTAGTTGCATGAATATTGTATATAAGTATATAATATTTAAAGGCGCATGCGCCATAACACCTTATCGACTTAAAATATTAATAGCTGCATTTTTATGTACATATGTATGCACGTACAAGATGTGTAAGTATGAAAATATTATTTCACGGTCTGTCCAATGTAATCTATTCTATTGACTGAGTTTGGCCTTATTTAAGATTTTCATCAAAATAGATTGGTCCAACCAAGAGTTATCGGTAAGCTGAACGGCCTTGGTAATTAACTCTATAAACTTCAACTAGAAATAATGTTCTTATGCTTAAGAGTTTTGGAGGTTTTTTTTCTTAAATTTTAAGTCCTTTAGATTACACTTAGTCAGTATTTTAGAACACGCACCATATAATTTCACATTTCAAAATATGAACAAAAATTATTAAAATTCAATAAATTTTACCAAAATCATCCAAGAACTTAAAAATTTGTATACACATCTTTCCTACACAATAATTACTTTCAACACCCAGAAAAAAAGTCAGCTAAATATATTTCTCTCAACACATAAATTGGTTCTATGTAGTTACATTACACAGGCCTAAAAAATGAAAGAAAAAATTTGGTGCGGCAAATGTTAAAACTTCTTTTGATAGACTCTTTTGTGCTGATTACGAATCCGTAAGTACTTAAAGTTTTTATCAGCTCCAGATTTTGAGAAAAACGAGCTTAAAATGTCAAATCCGCCTTTTTTGCAATATTTTAGAACCTCTAGCAAAGAAACAAAAGATGATAGAACCTTCCACTTGGCCTTAAATTAAGGCTAGAACTTTCGACTACTATCTCTGAAAATACCATCCTTGACCCTAAGGTCACTTATGTTCATTTCATACATTGCTGCAAAGTACATTATTAATTTGGTTCTCGTCCTCGAATTGATGTTATATAGTTTTATGAGCTAACAATAAGCCCAGTATTAGTTATAAAATCACATTGCTTATTTATTTAATTTAAAGAGTTCATTCACAAAAGATATTAATATTCTAGCACATTAGCTGATGACCATATCCTGATGTTAGATTCCGTTTTTTAAATTGGATATTGCGTTGAATTTCTAAGCATCGATTCGCTACTCCACATTCCAGCTGTTACTGCCACGATTACCAGTGCTACCTCTGTTGCAACACTCCAACGTACATTAAAAATGGCAACAATCATATGTAATGCATTTTATGAACACATGTGAATGCACATATGTACATATGTATGTACATGCATAGATATATATGAATGCTTGTGCTTTTCAGCCTTAACGCCACATTGAATATTCTAGTGTTGCATGCAGACGCACAATTCCACATTCATTTGCTCCTCATATCTATTATCTACAGCTAACTGTGGCGCACGATAATGGAGTGCCATAAAAAATGAAAAACCCAGCAAAAACAACAAACACTATACTCGTATAATATTCGCACGCGCATGCACTTATTTGCCACAATTGAACGCCAGAATGAATGTTGCAACGAACCGTATTGTGGAGCTGCAAGCAGGCGCCTAATTTATGCCACATTTTGTGGCGCATTGCACTTCGCTGTGGCTATATACATATACATATACCGGAGCGTGTATTTTGTGTGTTCTTTGCTATTAAACTGGCGCTGCAAGAACAATGAGGTGGATGAGAAATGGGTTTTGTCGATTACATACATTTATTAGATACAGAACGGTGTGCTTCGAGTTGAATTCGAAATTATGGCGAAAGGACTTTTCAGTGTTTAAACGTTGTGTTAATGAGTCATTCTGTACTCGCGTTTTTCACGTCTGACTCAGAGACTTTTCGATTTTCTGACCTTGTATCTGCATGATCGCTCGAATGAGAGATATATGTACGTACATACATCCATAATTTCTTAGTTATGTGAATATACTTACTTGAATACACAAAAGGGATTAAGTAGTATGTAACCCTTTTAGTATAGTGTTATTAGTTACATACATACATATATAAACATGTGGCAAGTCAATTGCTAAACATTCGAGACCCTCATGATAGGATTTGGGTAATTTTGCTTGTTCAAAACATCGAAGGTAAGGGCATGCTTACTTCAGCTTAACGGATGACTTTTACGTATACTACATACTCAGTCATTATCAGCCAATTGACGGTTTACTCAATTAAGTGCTTATTGCTCGGCTAAGCGGCTATGATCGCCATACCATTTTGATTGCCTGGTATTATGGCAGGTGGTTTCCGCAGCCCACTTTGTATTTACCTCCTCGATAAGTTCAGCCTTCAATCTGTGTTTGCTAGAGGTTAGAGGTATGCCCGCATTTAGCGCAGAATCTACTTCTGCTATTTCCGCACCTATCCTTGCCAGATTGGCCGCTAAGAAATTGTCGGGAATGTCCCTGTGTCCGGGAACTCATACAACAATCAATCAAGCAGCTTTTTGATGCCAGAAGCTTGTGAATCTTGCCGCAATTAATTGCTACTTTCGACGTTGTTCCGTTAGATTTTAGAGATCTAATAGATGCCTGGCTATCATAATAAATAGCGATAGACCGTCCTAGACAGGCGAAGGTTACGTGTAACCATGCGGCGTCCAAATATGGCGTTTAACTCGGCTTGAAAAACGCTACAACTGTCTGCTAGGCGGAAACTGAGTTTTAGTTTGGGTGAATACCGCTACCAACTCTTTCGTTAAACTTGGAACTATCTGTATATAGTATAGCCATCGACCCTAGGGATAAGTCTGTGGCATCTTCCCATTCGTTTCTTTCTGGAATTCGTATGACGAAATTGCTGTCTAATCAGAGTAGTTGTCCTAGGTTATCCGGTAGAGTTTGAAGGACCTTTACGTGTGCAAATCTGAGGTCTCTCCACTAAATCTGAAGTCGGGCTGCCCTACAACTCGCGAAGAGATCCACCGGTGAAAGACTTAAGATTATTCCCATAGATTTGGTAGATGTATTAAGTATTGCTCCCGCGACGAGCATGTAACCCTGTACCCGTTCCACCTTGGCTCTGGATAACGTATAGTTTAGCGCGGGCCACCATACGATGACCCCGTAGAAGAGTATGGTACTTACTTTCGCTGGGTACATCTATTGTTCTATATGTGGTTTTATTCATAATTTTTTCCCCTATAGCCGTCTTATAGGCATACAAGGCGGTACTGATGCGGTCTGCGATATTTTGTTTCCAGTCAAGTTTCTTGTTCAGAATAATTCCAAGGTATTTGACCTCGGTTGAGGTATTTAATAGAAGTACACATTTTTCATATGGTGAAACCAATTTATATTTTTCTTCGTTTTACCCGTAAAATAAACATTCCTAAAATGTCTGCCTATTTCGCTATTTCAATGTTGTCCTTTTTATAGGTTTTTGAGCACTAATAATCTGTTCTGTGCTTGTAACCATCGTTTCTTATACTCTTGTACTCACACATTACACTAACGTCTCTTCTAATTCTAATTCTTTCACTGCACTAGTTCCAACGTAATATACATGTATATTAATTTGGGTAGACGATTTTATAATTAGCCATAAACCCTTGGTGGTCATGGCAATAGTCAGTACGGAAACGACCCTAATAAATATAAGTAAGTAAGAAAAAAACAAAACGCAGAAGGAATTCCCTTGGCGAGTTGTTTAATGGCAAAAATAACTTTTGCTATTTCTTACGTTGTTGCATAACTACATATGTATGTATGTACATTAGGGTGGTAAACAAAAAAGTAAAGTCTGAATTTTAATGCTTCCATCCCTAGGATTGTTTAATGCCGAAAAGATTATACCCTTTTTTTTTGGAAATCAAAAAATATTTAGAGGTCGCTTAACGTTTTCCATGTTTTTATATTGGAAAAAAATCAATTTTTCGTAGAAATGGTAAAGACTTACGATTTTTTAGTAATAACGATTTTTTATTGGTCCCCCATTGCATTTTTTTGGCGTTTTTGGGGTACTTATAAAAAATAGTTGATATCAAAAAATGCTTAAGTAAACAATTGGGTATTTTTATTGGAAGTCGTCTGAAGAGTAACAGAGTTTTCCGATCGAAAAATATTGATCTTCAAGAATTCTAAAACATTTCTACGGAAAATGGGTTTTTCTACATAGTAAGTAAAATATAGTATACCTGGAAAACATTGAGCGATTTGAGCGACCTCTAAATAATTTTTGTCTTCTAACTAAAAAAGGTATATTTTTTCGTTATAGAGCAATCCTAAAATTCAGATTTTTTTTTTTACCACCCTAATGCACACTTATGTCCAGATTTTACGTATGTACTTAAATAATTTAATTTTTAGAAGGCGGCCGCTTTTGATCTCTATTATATTTTAGGTAGGACCTTGATCAATGCTGTTGGTGGCATATCCTTATCAGGGCTTAAAAATATTTCGGTAATTCGGTTGCTAAAATTTCTAGAAACTATCAAGATTTTCTGCTACGTTGCAAACAGCGTTTTCCAAAAAAATATCAATTAGACAAAAATGAGCATCTGTGTGGCATTCCGGGTATTATTTGGTGCAAACATTAGTGCACCTACTGTTCGTCCTTTCCACACTTTGTCGCATGCTTTTGTTCTGGTCACGTACGCGCAAGTATGTATGCGTAAAAAATGCCATATATGTACATATAAGTTAGTGTGTGTATTCGTATGTATTAACCTATCCCAATTGTTGCTGATTGAATGGGGAAATAGATGCGGAGGCATGATAACTAATGGCAGCGTGTCCTTTTCCAGCGGCTTTTGCGTGTGCGCTAAAAGTAAATATCCGTGACAGACGGCCCACAGCGTACCGAATGATCAATGTTCTACATACATACACTTGCAGGGAATTCCCCCTCTAATGAGCCTTTGTTAGGGGTCTTTTTCGCTTATTGCTGTTGTCCCGCGGTGTGACAGTTTTCTAGCTCTTTTTTTAATTTCACTTCCATTGAGTTTTGACATTTTTCTTTTGCAGAAATATTTCTGGTTGATGTGGAAAAGTGATAGCGCAAACATTGTGGGAGTTTTTCGCAGAATCCTTGTGTTTTTTCTGTAAGTAAAAAATGCTGTAGGTCGCTTGTGAGTCCTCTGGGAAACGTACTCTGAGATATATTTGACTCACTGAAATGTCACGAATTGTTTTGCATTGAGAAAAGTACATTCATTGCGGTGTGCAGTCTGTATGCATATAGGTGTGTATCACGTTTAGAACACAATTTTAAAAGAAATGTATAAAGTTTGTATCCTTCTTACTCTTCTAAGGGCCATTTTTTCTCGTCGTTGTCAACTTTGTCACTTGTAATTGTTTTGATAAAAAATGGATTTTTTTAAAGTAAAGGCCATCACCATCTTTTATTTAGGTTTCCGTGATATTGCTGAACCCATTGGCAATACTTTCTTCCTTGTCTTGGGAAGTTTGTAGAAAATCTGCTGCGGTTTAAAGTGAACTAGCTGTGTTTATAGCAAATATATGTATGATCCTTTTATCTGTACACCGTAATGTAAAATGTTTCGACCTAGACTTAAGCAGGGATCACATGATTGGTACATTTCTACAGATATGTAAATTTTAACAGTCCCAGAGTGGTGTTGTTTAGAAATTTGAGTTCAGCTCAATAAAAGAATTTCCGGACAACACCACTCTGTAACTGCAAAAATGTACAAATCTGTAACTCAATGTATGAATATTATTTTACTACATACTTACTTAACATTTCTCGCACATGCTATGGAAATAAAATTCTCCACAACCAAAATAAATAATACCATTGAAAATTACCGTTATATAGGAGGTAGGCGTGGTTTTTGTCCGATATTGCCCATTTTCAATACCATCCGCCATACGCTAAAAAGGAGTACACATACCAAGCTTCGTTAAGATGTCTCAAATTTTACTCGAGTTATCGTGTGCATAGATGGACGGACGGACGGACAGACGGTCACCGCTTAATCGATTTCTCTTTTATTCTGATCATTTATGTATACATTTGTCTATATCTATCTCGATTCGTTTTGCCTATTACAAACAACCGTTATGTGAACAAAGTGCGCTCGGGTATAAAAAGAGGCTCGTGTCGATTGGTATAGGACAACGCTGAAACCAATGCAAAAGTGAATTGCTCATCATGGAGAAAATTTGAAAAACAATATAACCGTTTTTAACCACCACATGTTCATTTTTCCATTGCTGGACCAAATATATGTATGTAAAAATAGCAAGGACCGAGAACGCAAGCCGGTTTTGGTTTAGTTCTGCATGAGAAAAAAATGCAATATCTAGGACGTTCCCACAAAATAACTACATAGACAGGAATAAAAGTATTGAAAACAGTTTGAGTGAAACTTTCGGGAATATTTTCAATGAGAACGAAAGTATCGAGAACGTTTACAAGGTGGATGAAATAAGAACAAAATTCTGGGAAACAAAACGAGAACGAAAGTTTTCAGTGAAAACCATGATTGTCAATTCTAAACCAGTGCAAAGCTGGATCATTTCAACTTCGCGATCGTTTATCATTAGGGGGCACTGTACATTTATGGAAAAAATTTCAATTTTCTGTACAAAAAAAAAAAAGTTCATGTCTTAAATCTTTTGTTTACTTAATTTGCATAGTTCTAGTTCATATTTCTTTTTTGATTAATTTTCATATTGAAACATCTCAAACTAAAGGAACGCTATGAGACTTTAATTCCAAAATGATTCTTCAAGAGAAAGTTCCTTAGACTTTTGTTCCCATTTTATTCTTTGAAAGAACGTTCTGAAGTCTTTCTGGATGATATTATTTTTCGATGGCAAAAGTCCTGCTGCCTTAGTTTAGCTTTTGTTGTACTTTTAAAATGTAGGTTGAATTGAAGGTTTCAGTAAATATATGTATACCGTGTACATTATTTAGTATGCAGATGTGCAAGATGTTTTAATTTTGTCACTTTTAAAAGGATGAAATACATAGGAAATGCTTTCGAAATAAATCAAAAGTATTCGTTACTTTTCTCCAAAATTCTTTAAATTTAATACTTGGCATTAAAAAAGTTTTTTAAGAGGTGGGTGTCACAAAGATAAATTCTTCATTGTCTTCCAAATATGAAAATTTTAGAGTAAACGAACAGGGAGCACCAATTTTCATCGAAATCTAACTCTTTAACATTTGCGCCTATTTTTCATAGTTGGTGGACGACGATATAAACCGATTTTGACGTTGTTTCAGTTTTTTGCTTTTCTGATTAAAACCAGCGGCATTTGTAGTACGGTTAATACTTTTGGCCGCAGCTTATATGGTACCGTCCCACTGTGTACCGTAGGTGCATGTCTTCGTTTTATGACAATTTAGTGCAGCAGAAGCTTGTTGTCAGTTCACAATTGGAAGTTACGGTTTATAAGCCAAAATAGTGAGTTTTTTAGCTCTGTGAGCTCTCCAGGTAAATCTTCTATCAAGGTGCATTCCAATATATTTTTAGTTTCATTGCTTTGTTTTATGTTAATATCGTTCAGTTTGACGGATGACATTTGAGGAATAGTTTTTGAGATACAGCCATTAGTGGAGCGTATTAGTTCATTTAACAATTATTTTATTCCCATAAAAATGCTAAATTTTTATAAATTATATAATTAAACCTTTGTTCTGTTTATATATTTTTCCTCGCTGGACAATTAGTTTTAATTGTCTGTCAATGTCTGAGGAGCAACTCAAAACTTCTGTCAGCTGTCACAGTTTGGCATGCGTACCATCGCTCGAGGCCACCTTCATTTTATGACTTACCTCCCTGACTAATAGTGCGGACACTGTCGACTTCTTTTATATTTTTTCAGATTATTTATCTATTACTGCGGGCATACAAAAACATACATACATATATATGTATGTACCTAAGTAAGTATTAGCATATGAAACTACATAGGGACATTTGGTGCTTATTTATCATCTGCCCCTTCTGCAAATGTACCTTACTCGTCGTACGAATGGCATTTGCATGTTTGAAAATATTTGCTTTGGCATCAATGCAGCCAACTTGGCTTGCGAGCTCAGTCAAGCGTTCGGCTGGCGCTCATCAAAAATAGTTGTGACAGGAAAGACATCATCAAATCTTTTAGAATTTTTACTCTTTTATTTACTTTTAACTTTTTCACTCTTCTTGAAGTTGTTTGTATGATACAATTGCCGGTTGTCTGCATAATGTCTACAATTGCCGCCATTGCTGACTTAGCAAATTTTTTTTCTCTGCAGCAGGCAAAAAGTTACCCGCCGTGTTTGCATTCACTAGTTAACCAGTTAGACAGTCCATCCGCCTAAAATATTATACATTATTCACTTTGTACTATTTTCCCCTTTATGTACGTTCGAATAAAGTCAAGTTAGCCGCTAGTCTACAAATAAGAACTGACAGCTCCCACAGCATTTTTTTTTGTCTGCTCATTCCGTGTCATTTTTATTTGCAGCCGTTTTTCTTTCATTTGCCATGGAAGAGAAGTCAACTGTCAAGAACGGTCGTTGTTTGTTATGATTTGCTCTTGCGTGAAGTTTTCTGTCAGCTCGATTTTGTTGTTGGTGGCACGTTGTTAGTTGCAGATGCTGCTTATTATTTCGAGTATCTATAAAAGACGCAACAGCCTCCACGAAACCGCCCACTGCCGCACTCCCACTTTCTATTAATTCTGCATTCAACTGCAACTCAATTCTACAGAGTTAAATGTTTTTTTGTTTGCTTTTTTTATATTTGTTGATTGCAGTTAATTTGCGTATTCGCCGTCTATTCTGGTTTACTTTATACATTTCTAAGTTCGTGCAACTTGCCACATGAGGCTCTACGTGTTGCCGCATACGCAGCAACGCATTTGTGTGGGTTGTTGACTTGTCGCTCTGCTGGTTTATGGCTAGTTAAACTTAGTAGATAGATATGTAGATAGTAGCCCGCTAATAATAATAGTTACTCACAAAGTTGGAATTTGTATTCGAATGAGACGTGTATACATACATATGTACGTATGTACCTCCGACGGAAATGGGTTGCTTGTAAATAGCAGTGTTGCCGTTTTCATTACGATCGAAGCTTTTTCACTGCACTTTAATGGCCAACACTTTTGCACTTCCTCTTTGACAAAATCACTTCGATTTTAAGCGACCAGAATTCACCAAAAAATTTTTTGATTTTATTTTTACATATTTTTAGGAGATACCCTGCAAACAAAGTTCCCGAAATCTTAACGAAATCTTTAGGAGTATCTCATTTCGTAACGATTTTTTTACGAATCTTCAAAGAAAATTATATGAAGGGGTTGACACGAACTCGTAAAGAAATTTCTGTACGAAAAATAAAGAAAATTCTGAAAAAATTCTGCAAGAAATTCTTCACATAGCAGCATTATTTTCATTGCTTTGCAGATTTTCTTCCGAAATTTCGTAAAAGAATCGAAGTGCACAATTTATTTCATTTTAGAAAGTTCGGCAAAAAATCGGATGGGATCTTTACGAATTCATTAAAATTTCTCTACAATTCAGAATACTCTGAAACAATGGTTTGCAGGGTATATACATAGATATGTATGTATATGTAGGTCTCAAGACGGCATCAGACTTTGTGTTGAACAATAGATTTTTTTTTTGGAAATTCTCGCTTTCTCTAGAGGATTATCGTTTAACTTTTATTGGCTGAGAACCCCAATTTACAAAAGCACGTGAACGTGTTTGGTATTTTTGTAAAGACAATTTATCCACTAAAAAGAATCAAACAGAAATTTCCCTAAAAAATAAATTATATGCCGCCAGGAAGCCAATAAAGTCGGCAAATTTTATACTAAGAATATTAATAAGAGCATAGCCATGCGTAAGCTCTTAACGGAAAAAATGTCAGAAATATATTCTTTGAAATAAAATATGGTTTGACGTTTCTTATTTCCATATAGGTAGTAGAGAATTAAAGGAATGAAAATTTTGGAATAAAATTAAACACAGGGTGTCCCTGCGGTTTTTCAGAAAAAACAATTTTTTGAAACAAAATTTAAAAAAATGCTAAATTTTAATGGAATGAATACGAAATATATGTAAAAATAGTTTATTTTTTATTGCTTTATTAATAGTATGGGTTTTTAGCTTTCGAAAGAAGAAATAAAAATCTGCTCATTTTTTGCACTTTCTGAAGTAATGCGTTTTTTGCTAATGCATAAAATAATTTTTCAATTTTTTATCAGTACTATCAGATCTGCACGCTTCGTTCTATTTTAAAAATTTAAGTGTTATATTAAACGCTTGACCTGTGGACATTAGGGGGTTTTTTTTAAGAGTTGCCGGCTGTTAAAAAATTAAATTAAAATTTTTAAATAAGTTAAATGAATTATTAAGTGATGGGTATCAATAGAAATGTGTATGAAAATGGTTTACTTCTTAACTACATGTAGAGGGTTGCCGCCTGTGAAAAAATCGAATTCCATTGGAATAACAGGAATTAGGTTATTGAAATAGATAGATATCACCATATCGGTGTCAAACGAAAGAGGTTTAAGAACATTTTAGCCTGAATTATGAAGAGGGTTGCCACCTGTTTTTGAAGTCAAATTTAGTTAAGCTATCCAAACAATCTCTTTGAAGGGGAATCCAACTTCGGAAAGGGGAAGAACAATTAATCTACACAGAAAAATTTATAGAGGTATATAGGTTCAAAAACAAAGCTTTTTTCTTATCTAACGAAATACGAAATTGTATGACTGAAGAGCATTCATGATGTTTATGAAGACAAATCCTACTCCGATAGAGAATGCGCAATTAATCTATGTAAAAACCAAAAATTTATAGAACTGTATAAATTGGCTTGTTGCTGACAAATTTTACAACAAAGAAATATTGACTAATCGCTTTGAATGAAGAAAATTTATAGTGATCTAAAAGTTAAATTTTTTTTTTGCACTAATCATGAAATGGAAGTGAAAACAAAATAAAACAAGAGCCTTATAAAACCTTTATAAAACCAATTGTTCTTCACACTTAAGAGTTT
This sequence comes from Rhagoletis pomonella, assembly GCF_013731165.1. Lineage (NCBI taxonomy): Eukaryota > Metazoa > Arthropoda > Insecta > Diptera > Tephritidae > Rhagoletis > Rhagoletis pomonella. Next base: position 3,171,611 of record NW_023458565.1, on the reverse strand, counting down.
TTTTATTATCCGAGGCTGTCTACTGCTATGTCCCACAGGAGCGGTGAGATTACGCGCCCCAAGGGCACCAAAAAAGAATAAGAATTATTTCGAAGTATTTCATTTCATTTCCTTTTTGACAATGCAGCAGAAGACACTTCACTCGACTCACACTTGCGAGTGCTTAAAATTTTGTAGACTAATTACTTCCATATTTTGTATGTAGAACGGCTAAGCACGCGAGTAAAATACATACTTAGACTTCTCCTAGCGGACGTACTTATGCAGTTCAAGTTTGCTTATGCTATGCAATTGATAAACAAAAGTACGCCCGTTTGTATGGCGGGTGGATTCGATGCCAATTCATTACTAAGCCGTGTGCCACTGTGCCGTCACTGTGCTGCCTCTTTCACAAATTCTTCAAATGCATTGCATTGTCTCTGCTTTAAAGCTTTGAGGCATAAATTATGCCACCGCTGTAATCTTTTAATAATTCATAAAATGTATCAGAAACCTACTTCACGCATGCATAAACGTATACCTACATACGTACATAAGTACTACATATACGACTACATATGCGTGTTCGAGTAAGTGGAATGAAGTTGCCAGGCGCATGTAGCTCTGCATTGGAGTGGTTGCATGCATGTGCGCATATGCCACAAGCTGCCATGAATGCACGTGTCTGATTTCAACGCCACTCTGCCGGCACTTCTCTTCATCCCATGCATATTCTGTCTGTTGTCTTGTGTTGGAGGCGTGGGGGTTGGGTAGTGGAGGTGGTGCACTCAATGCCGCTGCTTGCAGCTACGATTCGAGTATGTGTCTTCATCATCGTCGTTGGCGGAAGCCGCGGGTTTCGCTTTTTCATACTTAAAAGTTTGTCGTTTGTACTAACGAACAAATGTGGCGCACAATAACGTTCCATCTTTTTGAAGTGATAATAAAGCACTCCACCGCGTTCGGTTATGTTTTCTGTGCCATGTGGCAGGGTTAATGTGTTATACTTTTGTAAAAGTTGAAGCAGAAGGCATTTTAGTTACTCATAAAAATTTAATTGCAGTCTATTTTGTGTGAATAGACAAACGTGCATGGCTGCAGTTTGAAAGAGTTGAGTACAATTCCAACGAAATACCTAGCATCTAGAGATACTTAGCAGCAACAGGAGAAATGCACAGTGTATTATTCTATTAGGCGCAGTTTAATCGCAGCAAATTTTATAGACGAAAGCATAAAATGGCGTTTTACTACGCTGTGCGACTAGCGTAATAAGTCAGGAACGCCATCGAGAGAGATAACGAATGCGATTTTGAATGTTGCAAATGAACTGTTTTCCAAAGAGTTTAAGTTCACATAAGAGATGTCGTCTTTTAAATCGATTAAATCGAAGATCGATTACTCGAGCCCTGCCGATTAGTTTTTTTTTTGTTTCGATTCGATTCGTAAATCGATCGAAAAAATTCCCGAATCGATATTCGATATTTCCTCAATTGTTGCATACTGATCTACGGGTTGTCCTAGAAAAAATCTTAACGAAATTTGAATTTAAGGCTGGTGAAGTTTCACTGTTTCGTCAGATCGCAGTGTTTTGTTGCTATATAAAAATTAAGTAAAATACGTTATTTCACGTACTTTACATATACAATTTGGAAGTTCGATTTATTTTTTGAAGATTTCTTTCTGCCTCGATTATTCTTAGTACAATTAGAATCGATTAAAAATCAATTTTTTCCTTTCGATCTGCCATCTCTAATTCACATTCGTTTCTTTTATATTTGCCTCTTTCACTCGGAGACCGAATTGTGCATTGTGAGTGCTCTCTTTAAGCGAATTTCAGGAGGATCCATAATCGAGAGAGCAGCATTAAGTCAATATTCTTATAAACCAATTGCTATCCATAATGAAGTCGAGGAGATCCAATAATTTCACCTCCGCCATCTCGCCCAGACTGTTGAAGACCGCGTGAACCCAAGTGCTTGAGGTGTTTCGTCTGTAGACCTGGACATCGACATAGAAAGTGGTCAATTGACTCTTCCTCATCTTCATCACGGCACCTACTGCAGAGAGTACTTGTTGGTATTCGTCTCCGTTGGAGCATTGGTGCTATAGCACAGTGTCCCGTGATGACGCCGGTAAGGACTCTTACTGCAGATCGATTGAGTTTTAGTATGTCCCTTGTCTTTTTCCTTCTCAGCCGCGGCCATAATGATCTTATGGTCTCACAGTCTTCCCGTTTGTTCCACAAGTCATTCTTAAATCTACAAAGTCGTTAAAAAATCTATAAAAACAGGCTGTAATATTTCTCATAAAAACGAATAAAATTAGGGGGTAGGGTCTTGAAATTACCAAAAAAAAATCATTTTCGATGGGTATCCGAATGTATAAACAGCCATAGCAACCAGTCGTCTTTCAGTTTTACCCCATTTCGCTTCGTTAAGTAATTCTCGGAATGGAAAATTTGCATATGTGTTTGTTGATGTGGAAAAGTTCGTAAAACACATATGTATGTATCTCCCCACGATTCACCAACAGAGGGTTGATGCAAGGGCTACTCCACCCTCCTACTGAATTTTTTAATTTATCATAAACTTGTGCTTCTTCTACGACTTCCTTGCACCACCCTCATTTGCAAATTTTACAATATGAGTATTTTCTTTTATTTTAACAAAAATTAAGCTTTTGGCGCGTGCAATTATTAAATAAGTAAGGACTATATTATTCCTTGTAAACGGATGCATTCAAAGGGGTTGTTCTGCAAATTTCACTTGCATTGCTTGCGGTTATGCATTAATTTCGGAATGATTTTAAAAATAAGTAAAAGGTGGAGTTTCCATTAACAATCTTTGCGGTGTTGCCACTCACAAATGAATTTTTGCAACCAAAATCCTTTCAAATGATTTCACGAACCCTACCAGAAGTAAAGTTTCGTATCGATACACTAGGGGAATTCTCGGAGTCTTGCAAAGCCCTAGCACGGTGCACGGGTTGCATTGATTGCACGGTAAAAACTGGTTTTCCAATGGGAAAGCTTTGCAAACCGTGCAATCCGTACACCGTACAGGAGCTTTGCAAGACTTCGAGAATACCTCTATGCTTTACAAGGCATTTACACGTTTAGATGAATACCCTGAATGTGTATCAAAATTATATTTTTTTTAAATCCGAAATTTTTTAAGAATATTTGAGCTATGTTCTCCTTATAAGTTTGTACAAAAATCCCCAAGACAATTCCTTTTAAACTACCAGCCTACCAAATTTGGTAGGAAAAGTCTAATAACGGCAACACTAAATTCTTGACAGGCGGGCAAAAATTCCTTACATTACTTCTTTTCAAGCGAGATTGACATTGGTAAATTATCAAAGGACATCTGTCTAAAGATTTGTTAAAGAACTATAAACTACAGTCATGTGAAAAATAATAGAGACACGACATTTTGACCAGTTTTTACTATTTTTCTTTTGTATGTTTACTGTTATGTATGTTACTAGAACCAGACTTCGCTTAGAAGCACATGACCTAAATCGATTTCGGACAAGGGACCTCGCAAGGGTTCTTAACAATATGTGGCACAAAAAAGGCCTGTAACCATTTAGAGGTTTGTTACAATAGATTTCTCTATCGCGGTGATCTGCTCCCTCCTCTGAATCTAATATAACAGGACTCCAAATAAATTTTCAAAAACATGAAGTACATGTCACGCATGAACTGTAAGTTGATATTTCTAATGAAAACCCGACTAAAGATTTCATCCATATTGTGGAAAAGAACGATAGTTGTACTCTTTTTTGGTTATAAAAAACCTTTGAATAACTTCTATTTTTCTTTTGTAAGCGTACAACATACATACATACATACATATGCTTTTCGTTAAACTTTCTGTAGAAACCTATAAGACTAATCGATGAAGTTCAAGTTTTTATACATAAGTACTAGTTTGTGTATAACCACAAATGGTGATTAGGTTTCAAGCCATTATCACAAATTCTATTGACTCATTTTTGGCCAAACTCAATATTGGCCGCATGGAAACGCGGTATTTAAATAACTACAAGCATTTGCAGAGAAACTTTTCCAATTAAGCTGAATATAATACGAAGAAGTGTTGCGACAAAGCGTCCATTGTGGTTGTTGGCCAAGGCAACAAAGAAGCAATGGCAGCAGACAGTGAAATGAAACAGAAGTACTACTAGTAAATAGAAAGAAAGAGCAACAAAGAATGAATGGCTTTCGACGCAAAGAGGAGGATGTGCGCTGTTTCCATTCAGGCGCGCAGGGAGTTGATGACATACTGCGGTGCAGGTAAATAACAAACAACAATAGCAAAGTAGTCATTGTTGTTAGTGTTGGAATCGGTCAAAAGATAGTAAAAGTTAAACAATAAATACTATGGAGTGTTCATAATGCAAAGAAGGAACTGACTAACTAAACAACTAACTGAGGACTACGGCCGTTGTTTTTTTTTTGCTGTTGAAGACAATGAACAAAAAATATTCAAAGAGTAGACGCAAAAAACAAAGCAAAGTGTAAAAGTGATTGCCTGATTGTTTCACTCCGTTTGTGTTGATGTCTAGGCAAGATGTGTTATTCTATAAAATACATACTTACATACATATGTACATACATATATACCCTGCAAAAATATGAGGACCAGGTGGTCCACTGGGTCGTAGTTTAAAAGTGTGTGCAAAAGGACCAGGTTACTAGTAGTAGTTGTTATGCTAACCTGGAGCAATTCAAACGTAAAAAACTGACATACTATGTGTTGAACACCATCTCTTCGTGGCCCATCGGCAATTTGATTCGGTTGTCGAATGTGCCATGGTCCAAAAGGAGTACTTAGTTGTCTAGGTGGTCCCATTTTATGCAGCGCTGGACCAGAAGTGGCCAGGTCCAATGACATCGCAATGTTAATTAATGTAACTATATTTTCTCCATATATTTGGTCCATTTTGGTTACTAGTGTTGGTTACAAGGTAGGGAGGTCTTGTACTAGTATTTAACCTAGTCCCACTTTTTTCAGGGTACATTTGTCTTTATATTTATATATAGTATGTGTGCAGTTACATTTAGATGTATTGTACATACGTCTTTTTTTATGTAACAAAGTTTTTCCCTGCAAATTGTTTTACATATTTACTTTGTGGGAAAAAGTTCTTTGACCGCACACTCTATGGAAAAGCTATTTGTAGCAATTAATTAAGTTTAAATTGATTGAAAGTACATACGTAGATATATATGCATATATTAGGGTGCCCATCGAAAATGCTTTTTTTTTTGGAAATTTCGAGACCCTACCCCCTAATTTTATTCTTTTTTTATTCATTGCCTACTTGTATAGACTTTTTAAAGGACATTTAGTGGTCGCGGCCTGTTGATTTAGGTCAGAAAATACGATTTTGTCGATTTATGAATTTTTGAATGGCAATTTCTGATTCGATTTCAAAGATCGAATAGATCTGAGAAGAGGATATATAGGCCTTTAAAGTGATATATAATAATATATTGTCGGGATTTTGGGATTTTTTTATCGACCAGACCACAAACAAACAGCTGGCTGTGTTTGAACATCAAAAAGCGGTAGATCAATTAAAAGGTTCATTAATAATAATAAATTGGCGCTTACACATATGTTAGTGTTTGGCCGAGCTTCTCCTTCGATTTGTGGCGTGCGCCATGATGTTGTCATAAAATTTTAACTTAAACAAGTAAGAAAGTCTAAGTTCGGGCGGTGCCGAACATTAAATACCCGGCGCAAGTATTAAATATATGTTTTTCACCTTTCCAAAAGCTACCGCTACATGGTAAACCGGGGCGTATCAATTTTAAGTAAATTATCGTCCTTAAATATTGAAGTTTCAAGCATTTCTGAAATTTACCGTTATATGAAAAGCGGCCGTAATTTTAGTCAGATTTTATTAATATTCAGCGTTTTGCTATTATGTGGCAAGCACAATAACCATACCGAGTTTGGTACAAATTGGTGGAACGGTTATCGAGATACATATATGTGCTCATAAGTGGGCGGTGCCACGCCTATTTTTCAAAATTTTATCATAAACGTATTTCTTAGTAAATAATTGCCGCAAGCATCAATTTTGAATAAATTAGCTTTAATATTTACTGATTTATCGAATATTTTGTATTTCTCTAAATTACCGTTATATGGGATGTGGGCGTGGTTATTGTCCGATTTTAAAAATTTTGTATGCTGTACCAAGGCCAACAACTGTGCCAAGTTTGGAAGAAATTGGTGCAGCGGTTACCAAGATATGTATACACATGTAATCATAAGTGGGCGTGGCTACGCCCATTTTCCAAAGATTTATAATATTCTTATTTTTCGTCTAAAGTTTATTGTAAATATCAATTTTGAGTGGATAATCTTCAGTAGTTACTAAAATATCACAGTTTTCGTATTTCTGAAAATTACTGTTATATGGGAAATGGGCGTGGTCACAGTCCGATTTCGCCCTTTTTCAATAAAAACCTACCTTGGATAAATGGAAATCTACATACCAAATTTCGTTGAGATATCTCAATTTTTGCTTGAGTTATCGTGTACACGGACGGACGGACGGACAGACAGACATAACTTAATCGACTTCTCTATTCATTCTGAGCATTTCTGTATACATTTGTCTATATCTATCTCGATTCGTTTTGGCTGTTACAAACAACCGTTATGTGAACAAAGTTCATATACCCTTGTGCACAAGTGCGCTCGGGTATAAAAACCTTGCAAATATTTAACAAAAATCACCATGTCTTAGCACTGCTCCCCACTGTATGTATCAAATGTTAGGCCTAGATTTATACAATAATTCTTAAGGGTTAATGACCTCAACATTTTACACAGCTACATATGTATGCATGCACATTAAACAGGCTAAAAAGAAACTAATTGTTAATAGTATGTTAAAAACCTATTGGCGTAGTACTTGAAAACTACGGTTAACTGTAAAACATTTTTTCGTGTTACAATAAAATAAGGCAGCCATAAGAAGCAGTGCCAGAATACCTTAACTAGGCGCCAAGCGGCAGGCCACGAGCAAAATAATGATGATGTGAATATCTATAAAGAGTGCACATGAGCACTTACATATATACAAATGTACGTGGGTAAATATGCATTCGTAGATACACATACCTACATACATATTTGTATATGCATGTACTTAGTATGTAGGTGTAAGTTCGCAAGACGAAAGGCACTTGAACGGTAATTGAATTTAAAACAAAGAACAGCCAGAAATAAACCATTTTACATATTCACAATAGAAACACTAGAATGACTGTTACAAATATTTACGTAAATGAAAAATATAAACAAATGTACGTAAATGTATGTGTGTATATTTATACTATGGCTTACGTTCATAAGCCGATGGGCGATTGAAGAAGATGTAAGAAACACAAGAAAATAAGAGCAGTAGTCGAATAGTATTCTGTGAATTAAAGTAATTGTGTAACATGAGTAAGCCAAGCTGTATGGAGAACTTAATGGAACTTGTATAGCTAAGAAGCAAAAAAAAAAAACGAAGAATATAACTTGACCCATAAATCAAGTGTGTACAATTGATCAACTGACGCCAAGGTGTTACAGAAGAACGAGTTTGCTAACTGGCGACGGATACGAACTAGAGGGCTGCATGAATTCATTCAAACTTCTAGCCAAACAGAGTATAGTAGATTTGAATATTTTACTTCACATACAAAATACTAGTTGTAAGTTATGAATATACATACATTTTTTTTTTAATTTTTTACCTTCAAATAGAATAATGTGAATGAATGAAAAACATTCAAATCATTCAAACTCATTTCGGTGAAAGTTTTTTTTCTACAAACAAGTTTGTTCGTATTGTAATGGGAGCGCAGCGGTCCAGTAGCGAAAATGGTCACTGCCCTGCAGGAAACTTAATTAATTTAAAATTATTTTATATTTTATTTTATATACATATATATATATATATATATTTTCTTAACTTTATTTTCAAAGATAACTAATTGAAATTCGCACTATTTTACCTGCAACGAACTCATTTATTTAACATGGCGATGTCCTAGGAAGCAGCCAATTACCTTTTCCTGCATGTATTTTCAACTAATTTAAAATGCATTTGGATTAAACTACTTTAAGGTCAGTCGTGTGAATAACTTTCGTTCTGCGCTTCACAGATGCTTTTTCATACTTCCAAGATATAAATGATTTCTTTGAGTAAAAAAAGTATCGAAGTTCGAAACATTTACTCATTGCATTTGTTTTAAAGTAGTCATTCAATTAGTTGATTTGAAAAATAAAATCACTTCCTTCCGTCAGGGTGGTGACATCGACACTTATGAGGATTTAGTGACATCGTCACACTGTCTGTGAATCCTAAACGACACATAGCAGACAATGGCACTGGTGAAAATGTCATGCAGGTGTACTCCTATCAAAGGCTTCTAACAAACAATGTCTTGCAGTGGCCACTTATAACAAGTTCATTGCAGGACATTGTCATTGAAGACTTAACATGGCCGTACAAGACACTTAAGTGACTAATGCATGACATTCGCTACGGGGTTCACAAAAAAAATTGTCCTTTATATCAATTCAACTTATTTTCACTTTGTTTGAATATTTTAATGTCGAAAAATATGTATATCAGAACAAGTATTCACTCAAATTCAAAAAAATTTTAAGCCAAAATCATTAATTTGTTTTGTATATGAATAATTCATAAGCCGTTTTGAATGAACTCATGCAGCCCTCTAATACGAACATATGTACATAAATACATACATATGTATAAGAGTATAAAAAATAAATGGAAGAGGGGTAAATGCACTTGAGCTTAATGCTTTTGTATAAAATAATAAAAATATAAAAATGATGGGAAAGAGATTATGAATGAAAATTGAGTCAAAACAGAAACGAACTTGCGGTTTTTTAGGTAAAAGTAAAACACTTTTTTAACAAATCTTCAATATTCCCTTCTTAAAATTTTCGGATATTAAATCTCTCGTATCGTGCAACTTGGACTTGCCTTGATCAATGTCTTTATTTATTTACCAATATCGGTAGAGGATATACATACATAAGTTGGTATTGAAAATGGGCGAAATCATAGGGTAACTACACTCCCTTCCATATAACGATATTTCATACTCGATACAAACTTTTAAAAATTCTTATGTGAAGTGTAATTTTCGCATAAGACAGGATGATTATGAAATTTTGGAAAATGGGTGTGGCCGGCCCATTTACGATGAAATTCTTTATCTCAGGTAGCCGCATCAATATTCCTAAACAAAGTTGTCCCGAACATTGCTTGATGTCTAACCAAGAAATCTGTTGAATATTTTTAAAATTGTGCAATAACTACGCCCACCTCACATATAACGGTAATTTACAGAAATGCGAAAACTTCGGTGAAACTCGGAAAATGAGCGCCCTCTTATTTTAAAGACTTTGGGCCTCAATCTATATTTTAATACGCTAACCTAAATTTTGTAACCGTTCGTTTGGCGATTCTACAGAACCGATTTCTAAATTAAACACCGTTGAAAAGGTATTTTTCTGTAGATGAGAGTTTTCACGGTTTCAAAATTGGTTGAAAAGTGCGGCCAAAATCGTCGTGACGTTTGAAAATTTCCGTATTTTTGTATAGTTCAGGTTGAAACCTGTTCAGTTTGAGTTGTTTTCGCATTTGGTTTTACCTCGTATTTGAAATTAAATTTTTTTATTAAAGAAAAATGTGGTGATGAAGAAATAACTGATAACGACGAAGACAGCAAAGAAAAGGCAAAAATGAAGATAAAGACGAAAATGGAGACAATGAGAAATACATAAGAATTAGGGTAACTGAATTGAAATCGAAATAAATTCAGTCATAAAAGTTACCGAAATTTATCGAACCATCGAAGTTGATGGTTATCGAAATGTATCGAGTTATCCATTTGTATTGTTATCGCAACGTATCGAATCGTTCAAATTGGTTAATGTTTATTGAGTTGTCGAAATTTATAGACACAGAAACTTAGTTGTCGAAATTTACGGAAAGTATGAAATTATCGATATTTTTTAAATTATCATTATTTATAAACTTAACAAAATTTATCGAGTTATCGTAATGCATCGAGTTCTTTCAACTTACAGAGTTATCGATAATTATTGATCTACTGAAATTGGTCGATTCATCGAATCGAAGTTTATGGAATTTTCAAAATATATCGATTTATCGAAATTTCAATATTTTATAAGTTTATCGAGTTGTCACTGCTTATCAAATTTTATCGTGTTAACAGAGTGTAACGAGTTATCAACATTTTTCGATAACTTTCGAAAAATGTGGAGCTGTCAAAATTAAAAATTTATAACGGTATCCAAAGATATATACATTTATGAGTTGTCGAAATTTATCGAGCCCTCGAATTTCACGGTTATTTAAATTGGGCGACTTATCAAATTTTGTTGAATTATCAGATTTTAGTGTTTTTGAAATTTATCGAATTATCGATATGTATCAAATCATTGAAATTTATCGAGAAACTGGAATGTAACGGGTAAATTCCAAGTCCGGCCGAAGTCCTACAAACCATCAAAAATATAAAAATTGTAGTCACGTTTTAGTTCCAAAGTTACATTTTACCTTATAAGTTTAGCTACGTGTTAAATTATAAAAGGCTTTTAAAAACTAGAAAAACTGTCGAATCTTGACAGTAACTGGCACTCTAGTAATAATTATTTCTTAGAGTGTGTTTTTTGTAAAAATTAAAATTTAATTTAAATCCTGACGTTAAGTATTTATGGCAAATAATTCCACTTACATCTTTAGTTATGTACATATATAAAAACCTAGAGTATCCCCTCTTTAATATCAAACCACATTTAGACGGTAAAGAGTAAATTCAGTTATTTAAACATATGTATACCAAATAAAGTTATGTATTCTTAAACTCCAACTGGTTTAAATAAATTCGGTTGGCCTTACGAACCAGCTCATTCGTATAAATTTAAGCTTTAACAATATAGGCTGTCTAACCATAAACAAAGTAATATTATCTAATAAAAACAAAGTTAAGTGCATGTTATGTAAAAAAACAGAGTGTGTGCACACTTTTCATCTCTTTGACGTCATTTTCCGCACGTAAGCATGCTCATTTTCTCGCATTACAACAACCAATAGAAAATCTACGGAAGCAAATTATCATCTGAAACGCATACAATATGCAATGAACAAGCGATAACCACACGAAAGGTGAGAAAAACCGAAAATCAGATTAAAAAATAAATTTAACACTTTAATCAAAAATTGAGTGTGAAGGCAATTTTTTAAAAACTTGGATTTCCGCTGTGAAAATGATTAAATTTATGAATTTAGTTTATTTATTGTACGATTATGAATGCAAGAAAGTACAGTGAAGAGAAAATAATTTTACAGCATACATATGCATGTGTGTATGTATGTGCAACATCTTTACTAGGTATACTTAATTGTAAATAGAACTTGAATAAAATTCGGCCGAGGGAGCTGAATGTTTCTACATTAAGAGCTCTCTGTAGTTCTCAAGAAAAATCACGAGAAAAATTTTGCATTATTTCTGTTGCTTGAAAAAGTACTTCGCTGTCGTTGTAAATTTTTTTTGAAGAAATAAATATACGAGCAATTTTTTTTTGAGAGCTGCATACTGATTTAAGAAATTTTGATAGCAGAAAATTTCTTTCTCACTTGGGCGTAATTTTATATCAATTTTTGGTTTTTCTTGGGAGCTGCAGACAGACCTTTATGCTTCAGTAAAATGTATCTCTTTCATTGATCTTGTTAAAAAACATAAGCTTTAGTTTTGAAGAAGTTGCAATCTTTTCTGGAGCACTGTTGTTCCGAGCCATGTTTTACCGTTATGATATTTATAAAAAAAAAATTATAATTTAACCATTAAAATTGGATTTATATTTTTCCGATCAAATTTAACCGTTATTTTATGATTTAAATTTTTTTGAAAATTATAAAAAACCAAATCTAGCGATTATTCTTATCTATATTAGGGATGTGCGATTAATCGATTAAATAACTTTCAAATCAATCATAATCCTGATTAATCAAAAAATTCGATTAACCAGATTCTGGGTAATTACTCTTCACTCATAAAAGATTAATTGAAGACTGTGTAAATTTGTTCATTTCTTGGCAGTTTACTTTCAAAGCAAATGATTTTTTTTTGTAAGAATGTAAAAAAATATCTTTGTAACAAAAATATAATGCCAGGCGGGCACGTTACTACGTTGCTCCTTGAAATAAACATATAATCACTTTTCTGATTAATAAAATTAATTATATTGTGACTAATCAAAACGTACTTAATCGAGAAATTAATCAGTTTGATTAATCAAAAATTACTTTTCTTGATTAACTAATTAATCAGGATTAGATTAATCAGCTTGTTCGATTAATTGATTAATCGCACTTCCCTAAGCTATATGCTATTTCTCAGATTTATGGTTCCCACGAAAGATGGGGGCCGTAGTCTTTTCACTTTCATGTCAGGAAAAGATTCTTCTTTCTGTTGAAATATGTAGTCAGATACTAAATTTGTTTTATTTGCACTAAAGGAAATTATATCGTAATAGCCTATCAATTTTTAATTAAATTCTTCCTTTTTTTTAAACCATCTGGGGACAAGTGGTAATGCATACATATACAGTATATATCAATTTTAATATGCGAATCATATATATTTTGGCGAAAAGTTCTAAAAGACTTACGTTTACACCTCGGACATTGTTTAACTATATTATTACACCGTGCAACAGTAAATTTTAGACACAAAAAAATGATTATACTCGCGAAACTATGGGTACTTAGTTTTTCTCTCTGACGTCAGGTTTTTCTTTATAGGACTTTGAAATTTCAAAAATATGATTATGTATTTAAAAAAAATTATTTAAAAAATTCAGTGCAATGCAGGATAACAATAAGGGTATCAATTAAAGGTAAAAAAATCTGTAGAATTATAACAGAATACATTTTTTGGTGCATAAGGACGAATGGGTATGGAAAATGTCCTTTACAAATTTTGTCCTTAAATAGCCTTGAAAATTTTCAATATTTATTTTTGTATTTTTGAAAATATTATTGTTTGAGGACTAACATACACACGACCTCATCATCGAATTTCGTGCTGCAAAGTTATTTAACTTAAAAATATAAATTTTATTAAAAGCGCATTTTCAATAACTATTCGTCCTTGTACACCAAAAACTTTTATTATTTTTAAATTCTACAGAATTTTCTCTCTCATTTGGTACCCATATTGTTATTCTACATTGCACTGATTTTTTTAAAATAAATTTTTGAATTAATCATATCATTAAAATTTCAAAGCCCTTTGAAAAAAAACCTGACGTCAGAGTGAAAAAATAAAAACGCCGTTTTACTATATTTGGACCATATTTTCGTGAGTATATCGATTATTTCATGTGTTTTGAAATTATTTTGATTTTGTCGCACAGTGTTATTTTTAAAATGCTTCAATGTGCTTGCGATTTCCGAAAGTCATTATTTAAAGTTGATCTACGCCATTTATTTAGAGTTTTCTCCATAACATTTGCACATCACTGTAATTCAACAATAATAATGTAATCAATGTAGCGAAAATCACAGAGCAAACATTAGTTAAAACCACACACAGCGGGTGCATAGCGTGTTGCTTTTGAATTCATGAATTTACATCACTTCCAATACCAAGTGCACTTTACGCATTTCTATTTTTCTTCGTTTACGTTGTAAAATCAACAAAAGTTCAACTCTCAGAAAAGTTTAAACAATCAGTGTTTTTTATCGGTTATGCTTCGCATAAAAGAGGTTAAAGTTGAATGGGAAATGCTGCATTATGACCATTTGCCTCGAGCCATCTGAATGCAATTTTATTTCATACATATTTTCATCATATTGATATTTCCTGTTCAATTGTGAAGTTTAAATTTTTTGCATCCAAATTGCATTTATTTTGATTTATACCCCAACAATAGAGCGTGTTATACATACATATGTATGTATTCATGTTTCTGTATATGTGGGTATTTATTATAAACTAAATACATATGTACATATTTGCAGGTCAATATGCAGCCTTTAAAGAAAAAAAAGTTAGAGTGATTCCAATAAATTGCATTTCAACAAAGAATAAAAGGCCTAGCTTATGAATATTAATTAAATTCATTTAAGTTTACATATGTATGTACTAGGGATGGTAATCCCGTTCTTTTTGATGTCCCGAAAATCCTGGGATTTACTTGCATTAATCCCGGGATCCCGAAAAATTTGAAACATCGAATTGATAGTAAGAATTTGTTTATAAATTTTGAAGTATGATTTTTGTAAATTGCCGTTTTGATTGGAATTAACAAAAAGCTTGAAACTGTACTTTTAAATTGGATTATTTTCAAATGGCTTATGAATAGATACCTTTTGCAAGCTCAGCCTAAAAGTGTTGAGGGCGAAATGTGTTTTTAATCAGTAGGTTTTGTATGTAAAAACTTCGGGCCAAGATTAGAAGACTCCGCTTTGAATGCTTTGCTGCTCTTACGAAAACATTTTAAGTGCAATAATAACAACACCGGCACAAAAAGGGGATGTGTGTTTTTAACCAGACCCACCTACCTAAAAATTCGCCATTTCTTTATAGAGTAGAATAAACATGTTTAGAGAAATTGTGTTTGTATATTTTTGTTTAATGCTTTTTTTTTATAAATCATTACTTTCAAAAGTACCTGGTGTTTACATTGTTATTACGTTTGTCAATCACATGTTTTTTTTTAAATACAATTTAAAAAATGTTTTACTTTAAAATTTGTCTGATTTAATAAATATCGCTAACTTACGAGTGCACAGTTGCTAAGTCACAATTTAAAAATTGTACGGGAGAGGAAAATACTTCTTATAGCCATTTTCCTCAAGTATTTCGCAAAACTTTGAATACAACCTTTTTGCCTGTTTAAAGCAAAGCAAAACTCCATACGAATCAGAGGGATTCGATCTTTATTAAAAGCTTTCGAACTATTTTGGCCGTATCGTGTTTTCAGAGCTTTTTTTGGACTTAGCAAATTTTCCTTTCGTTGAATATAAACGAGAAAACATTAAAAACAAGGACCTTTACTCTTTTCGAAACGATACATTTTTCACATCTCTAGCCTACTGTACCAAAATATGTTTTTTGATAAAAAGTGAAGTTAGCAACTTTTCACTCTAAGCTAGCGATATGTGACTTTTACAATCAGTTTATCGTAAATTTTAAATAGTTTTATTTTATGGTTTGTTTAAATGCTTTCAGATATTGAATTTTTAGTCATATTGCTAAAAGTTATGACTCAATGTGAATCTCGGGATAAATTCCGGGATCCCGCATTTACTTAAAAAATATCCCGAAATCCCGGGATCACAGTTTTCCTCATATTTTGGGCGTTCCTAGTATGTGCAAACAGGTATACAAATGCGCATAAATATGTCGTGTGTGCAAATACTCATAAATAAGTACAAAAAATTCATAGTAAAATGTGTACTACAATTTACAGCATTTTCATTGTATCCTTTAATATCTTAATTCTCCTCCGATTTGTGGCGTGCGCTTTAATGCTGAGAAATACATTCATACAGGCCATTGCCAACTACACCACAGCCGCTTAACATAAAACCAATTTTAGGCTAAAATTTTATTCTAATATCAAATCTGAGCAACTTGATATCAATACATTGTAAAAAATGGCATTTTAACTGTGTAAACTGTAATGCTCTCACCCCCTAAGCGCTCGAAGTTTTATACATATGTTCTTTATATGGGAAAAAGGAATTTTTCGTAGTAATGGTATTGAACCCTTGAAAATCCATATATTTATTTCGATCGGAAACTCTGTTTCTCTTTAGGGGTCTTCCAATAATAATACCCAACTATTTTTATTTTTTTTTTAATTTTATGGTTTTTTATGGGATCTCCTGTCTAATTTTTAATTTAATAGTTAATATTAAAATATGGATAAATAAACAGTTGGGAATCATTACTGGAAGTCTCCTGAGGAGAAACAAAGTTTTCCAACTGAAAAAGTGGATTTCCTAGAATTCTATACCATTTCTACAATAAACTGTTTTTTCCACAAAAAATTCATATATTGAACATTTTGAGCGTTTTGAGCAATTTCTAAATATTTTTTGATTTCAAAATAAGAAAAAAATAGTATAGTTTTTCCTGGTATAAACAAATGCTAGGCGTGAGAGCAGTAAAATTCCGACTTTTTTTGGACCACCTTAATGTATATAGGTACATTGATATTTTCTGTTTGCTCCGATGCATAGATTTTTCAAATTTACATGGAACAGTAACAGTACTACTGAACGATTTACTGACTGAATGAGTAATTGAAGCAGCATTGTACATTTTACGAAAAAATAAGCAAAAAAGAGAGAATAAAAGAATAAAAAAAACCATAAGTAAACCATAACCTAAGCGAGCACAAAAATTCAAACCAATTTCTCAGTGTTCACACTTATTTCCAAGCAAACATTTACACACATTTCCTTGTATAGGAATTTTTTTTTTTTTTAATTTTTACTTATCATCATCACGGGTACTCAGTGTTGTAGATGATGAGGTTGTTAAAAGTTCTACTTGTTTCAACTGTCAAGTAAGAGTGAATTCATCCACAGGGGAAATGTACATACATACGTCTAGCCACATGTCTCCAACCAGAAGGCGACTGTAGCAAAGAAAAGGTGGAGCATTTGTTGTTTGGAATTTGTAAACAATTTGGCCTTTTATGTTTCTTTCTGTTTTTTTTTTTTGTTTCTTAGCCCCGCTAACCGCTATGTGCGTTGCTTGTCATTTCACCCGCCTTGTAGGCTGTTGGCAACATGATCTATCTGCTGGTGGACAGCAAAGTTGTGTTATTCAATCAACATAAATTTGTGTTGTTGTTTTGTCTACGCAATGTCAGTTGCTGCCGCTGAAGCGGTCTCCATGGCATACAAATGCAGTTGCCTACTTACGCACAAACGCATTCATATGTACATACATATAGAGATTAATTCATGTCTGAAGCCCCTCCCGAAACGTGCTTACCCACAAAGTGATTTGCATCTGATTTTGACAAACCGTTTCGTTTCAAATTCTTTTGAGTAGGCGTTCCTCAATTATGTGTTAATCTGGTAATCTCTTCCTTCAATATGCATTCATATATTTTTTTTACGTTTTAATGTGTGCAACTTACCTGGAAAGATAATAGAAAGTAAAGAAAATTTAAATAAATTGATATTCAAAAATTTCTTTATAAATCTTAATTATAATCTACATACTAAAAATCTTCAGCGTATTAGCTTGTGTTCATATATACTACTACATACTTATGTATGTACCGTAGGGTGGCCCTCATTATGAAAAAACTCGGATTCTCGGTTTCACACTTTTCGATCTACATACGCACACATTATATACCAATTCTACGAAATTTTTTATTTTTTCCCATATAATATACCAGGGACCGTAAATAAAAATATTTTTTTTTTACAGTTGAACTTGGCCAGATATTTTTAAGTCCAAATTAAAAGTATTTTCCTAATTATAACACACTGCTTATCCAAATTATACAAGTTTGGTTTTAAAAGAGAGAGAACTAAAATAACTTTAAAACTGAAATGTTTAAACGAGGAAAGCCAGCTATTGAAATATATTTAAATAAAAAATGTTACTTAATTACCATAGAACAAATCTTGGGTCAGGAATATGAATTTCTTTTGTATTAAATTATAAAAAAAAATATTTAAATAAAAGTGCTAACCTTCGTTCGCTAATTCTCTTTAACATCTGTTTAAGTCCTCTTTCATTTGATATAAAATTTGTTTAATTTGGATAAGCGGTTTGTTTATTATTGGGAAAAGACTTTTATGTATTTTGAAATTAAAAATATTTGGAAAAGATTAACTGTTGAAAAGAAATTACTGTTATTTACGGTCCCTGTAAAATACATGAAAAAATTGACTTTTTAACTTTTTTGGCTGGCCTAAAACTTTGTACAGTTTAGTCTTTAAGATATGCGCACATTTCTAGGAGGTGAGACCAAGAATGCAAATACTTTTATTTTTCTCTATACAACTAAGGGCCACCCTAGTGTACATATGTTCATAGATGTCGAAAACATCACGTTCAAAATGAAAAAAGTTATAGAGATAAGCCAGGAAACGTGTTGGCATTAAGTAATCAAAGAAAATTTTATGTAAATGACATTTGTTAGATATGTATAAAAAACTAATGCATCTTTGTGAGTATTAACAGTTTTTTCATTCGAATGCACGATGTAGCGAACAAAGGTGGCGCATCTCGCAAATCGCTACTTTGGTTTTGCCGAGTTTGACTATTCGCAAGTAAAAGTAAACAACGTTTCTGAAATTTAAAATTTACTGAATTTCACGAATACTTTCACAAAAATCACCGCTTTTTGACATCTTGTATTCTATAATTCGTCATTCGAATGTAATCCAATAAATCTGTGAGATGGCCCCATCAAAATAAGGGATAAGTCCGAAGATCTTTATAACGCTATCATGAAAGTTAATTAGTTACCCTATCATACATTGCTGCGATCTAGGAACATTTTTTGTCTACCTGTCCGAACATGCACATCTGACCAAAGCACGCCAAGACGGCTCAACTCAGACCACAAAAGGGTTTCGGTTCCGCTACGACGCCTGAAGATCCATCGTTCACCATGCCGTTGGCGACTTCGTAGCTCTGTTTCCCCCAGTGGTCTGCTATCCAAAGTGTTTCTACTGCTAGGGGAAATTCCCAATTTTTTGAAGGTCAACGAGTGATTGTGGCTCAATGGAAATATTTTTCTTTGAATTACATTACTTTTCAAAGCCATTTTGTTTCATATCAAAATATTGCTTCTGTCGGAAGCGCTACGATTAATTGGCATGAAGTGTTAAAAATGCACACTCTGTGCCGTCGAGTTAGCTCGAATATCTTATTTTTCAGTCGAGAAATGTAATTTTTTTGTTTTAAAATAACTACCGTGTATTTTTCTCAAAATCATATATAATTTATTTATAAACAATATATAATAAAATAAAATAAAACGTTTATCATACTTAGGCGTAGAAAATTTTTGATTCTTATTTATTCATTCCAGATTGTGAAGCGATTGAAACCGCAAATAAATGAAGCATTTTGATAAATTTCTTTTTTTAATATGTAAAACATATACAATTTTTAGTCAATAATTTTTAGAAAACGAAAAGCTTTTTTCAAAGCTCAATTTGTTATACTATTGAAAATTCGTTTTATAAGGGTGTTTTTATATACTTTTCTTATGGCACCTACTATAATGCAAGTTTTCAGCAGAAAAATATCTTCTTTCCATTTAATCAGAAAATGTACTTTGTATGTTTTCTAAGTCCACATATGGCTCTATATATCGGGAACCAAATGACATACAAAAATGAAAAATCCATGGTTTAAATTTACATGGTTTACACTATCCACACGCAAAATTTCATGATCGTAACTTTAAAAACAAAAAAGTGGGCCGTGCTATCATAGTAGCACAATGCCACTAATATTTGCACGTACAAAATTTCGTTAAAATATCTCAATTTTTACTCGAGTTATCGTGTGCACAAATGGACGGACGGACAGACAGTTACCGCTTAATCGATTTCTCTTTTCATTCTGATCATTTATGTATACATTTGTCTCTTTGTATATCTATCTCGATTCGTTTTGCCTGTAACAAACAACCGTTATGTGAACAAAGTTATAATACCCTTGTGCACAAGTGCGCTCGGGTATAAAAAAAAACATTTTGAAAAATCTGCAATGGCATGCTCTTAGTAAACAAGCCGTATAATACCTCAATTTCTAGATTTATTAAAAATTTTGCAATGCAAAGAGCGTACAAAAGTTTTAGCAAAATAATACCGACATTAATTAAGCAAATTTAATTTTTTCTCACTTTTAAGTCAATACAGACACTTTTAAAATTAAATATACAACAATATTATGGGTATTTAGGTAAGGTATACACATATACATATGTATGTATCTAACACTGTACAATGACAAATACAAGCGAAGTTATTTTTTAATAGCTGTTTATCTTTGCCGTCTTTCGTTTATTTAATACAATTTTTATTTCTATGTGGACCGCTGCGACTATCTGTTCGCGCAAATTTTTTTTTTTATAATTCATGAACTTGCGCTGGCTTTGCGATTTTGTTTATTTGTTTTACCCTTGTTATTCTTTTTTTCGTGGCGGTATTTTTATTCTAACATTTTTCTGTGTGCGCGTTGTTTTGGTTTTATTTTTTAGCCACCTGTCATACCGTATGAAATGTGCAAATTTTATATTTGCTTGGCACGTGTATATTATCACAGCTCGCTTACTTTGACACTTTTCCTGATTTTATTTGCATTGTTCCGCAAAATCGACATGGGTTTTATTGCAAATGTATATTCTAAGTAAATTTTTTGGCACAAGCTTAGCAAAAACAATTAAGGAGCCTTCGGAGTAAGTATACATACAGCTATGCGGAACTTTTCAACAACATCAGAAAATTTAACTTCAACCTATGAACTTTTTATGTACATATATAATAGGGGTATTCACTGAGTAGTGCAAAGCCCGTGCACGGTGCACGATTTGCAAAGCTGTCCCATACGAAAACCGACTTTTCCCGTGCAATCCGTGTAATTTGTGCACCATGCAAGAGCTTTGCAGGACTCAGAGAATACCCCTATTGGTGGGATGTGGTGGGATGTTTTCACCTTCACTACTTAGATGGGGGATTTATATAACAAAAAGTCATATCTGAACAATCAGGGGTAATTATTTTAACAGTAGATCTTGTGTGATTAATTAGTAAATACATAGGTCTTAGCTGTATAAATGTGCGAGCATACATACAGTGGCAGTCAAAAATGGATGAATGGTGTTTCGTTTTTAATATTTACAATGTTTTTCATGCTAAATTTTTTTTTGATATTTTGTTATAAAAATATGGTTCATGCTTTAACAAAAACTATATAATAAATCGCATTCAAATTTCGTGCAGAACTTGGAAAAAATCCAAAATTTTTTATCTAAATTTCGAGCTTTTTATCCAGACCTTTTAGAAATTTTTTGGGTAGGCATTTAACAAACTTATAAAATTCTAGTAAAATAAGTGCTAGTATTGAGCGGCTAAAAAATCGCATTGATTTTTAATAACAAAAAAATTTCTAAAAATTCTGGTTAAAAAGCTCGAAAATTAGATAAAAATTTTGTGGAATTTTTGTAAGTTCTGTATAAAGTTTAAAAGTGTGATTTATATAGTTGTTGTTAAAGCATGAACCATATTTTTATAAAAAAATATCAAAAAAATGATACCCAGAAAAACATCATCCATTTTTGACCGCCACGGTACATATGTACATTATAGTGATCCGATGTCCTTCATTTTCATCGTATGGCAAAAACAAAAAAAAAAAATTCGAAACACACGAAGCAATCAATATGTATACTCACGCAACTATGGGCCAAATGCAGTAAAACTGCGCTTTCAGTTTTTCTCTTTGGCGTCATGATTTTTTTTAAGGACTTTGTGGTTTCAAAGATACGATTAATTACAAAAATTATTTAATAAATTCAGTGCAATGTAGAATAACAATATGGGTACCAAATGAAAGTTCTGATCGGAAGCGCTCTGATCCGACAGATGGCCGAAATATGTAGTACGGATGGAGACCCCGCTGCCAGACCTGGGTCGTGCGATAAAAACTGTACAATGCTTCCGACTTTTCTATCATCAGTTGCGATTGTAATCATTCGCTGGAATGCCTATACTGCTGACGTGCGCTCTCATAAGGCATTGGTTCATAAATCTCCTTATCATCAATCGGGGTCGGAAGTGCTCCAGTTGTATAAGAGCATGGATTCTGTTGTTATCAAGCGGGGCTAAATTTGACAGCAGGATTCTCTCAGTTCTCTCAGGATATCTGTACGGTCGCGCTGAGTCGTCTGTCCACAATGGCCAGTGACCGTATGATCTGTGCTACTTCGTTAAAAGCACTAGGTTCCCTTAAAGGATTTGCTGAGCCTGAGTAATTACGGAATGGGAGCCCTTTATATTTATTTGCGGTGCTTTCCGTTGACCGCTGCCTTTTTGACGCCATATATTGTTGTGAGCCTGCCTGAGTAGGTGTGTGTGTGTCCCTTCTTGGTATGGGAGTTTCCACATTTTTAAGGATCCTTGGGGCTGCCCCATGGTCGCACTGGACTTTAACGCAAGGAGAACGTTTCCTTCCTATTGCGCTACTCGGATGAGTGCCACGATCTTTGTCCCCCTGATGCTGAACCGGTGTACGACTAGCGGCTCATTTATCGCCCATTACGGGTTTGTACCTGGACAACCCAGTAAGTTGAGAATAGCCCGTGCAGAGCTTAGAGCTAACTCTCTCTGTTTAGGGTGCCGTTTCGAATCTTCACCTGAAGATATTGATCTTGGTTGCCCCTGACGCGTTGGGTGAGCGGAGTCGGTCAATAGGCTGTTCTGGTCTTACTAGTTGCACCCCACATAGGCAGCTGCGAAGTTTTTCACATCGGCAGCCTGCTGTCGTGCACGCCCATTTGGAGCTAGCATGGTGGCCTCTAAATTAATTTTGGATGTTCTATCGCTGTGTTCGTCGGTGGTACTTTTACCCGTTCAGAGAGCCGGACTTATTATGACTGTAGGATGCATACAGCGGAGCCTTTTGATGTGGTAACTTCACCGTTGCTTTCGGCGACGGAAAAGTATCCGGTATCTTACTTACAGAGGCAAACGACGAGGATAGATTCAAATTTTCGATACTACAAAGTGGAACTAAAGGATTTTTTGGCTACACTTATCACGACATGGGCCGCCAGCTTAAACCCAACCACCAATTGTTCTGCTGTTTGGAGGCGGTCTCGAGAGATTTATGACGGAATTGGAACTTGGCGAGACTTGCTCAACAACACAGAAAACTAAATTTTCCACCAGTGTGTCCATTTTGTACTTTGTTTGTCTAAATTTGACTTTAAGTAGGGTTCGACGCGTCATCATTTCAATTCAGCAAGACCAGCCTACCTTAAATTAAGACTAACTTGGCAATAAACGGTATGCACCAAAGTTCGTCAAGCTTCTAACAGAGCTGCTGTGTTCTGCCTCTTATCAACTCCTGCCTTTGGTCACAAGTGTAATCAACAAATATATGATTGAAAAATGTAAATTGCATCGAAAGCAATTTCTAAAGCAGACTAGAATATAAATGGCGATCTGGGATTGGGTTCAATGAGGCATACATCTTGAAAAATTCAATTCAACCAAGCGGCAGCAGAGCTGACAAATTGCTTAAGAGCTAGTTAGGAGCATTTGCCATACAAAGGAAAAATCGCTAAAAGAATTCAAGCAAACGAGGGAAATAAAAGCGCGCAAAATAAGTATGCGCAAAGAAAAGGAATCAAATCAATAACAACAACAACGAATTGCAACGCACTTATAATCATGACCATTGTAGTATTTGAAGTGATTAGGCTGATTGTGAACCAGAAGCGAATTGTGTGACAACAACAAGTACGACGATAAAAGATGAGCAGTAAATACCAATACCAACAATAACCGCAAATAAATGAACAAATAATGGCTTATATTAAATACGTATTGATGAACTAACGCATCAATATACGCAAAATGATTACCATTATTTATCATTCGAGCGTAAAAACAAGCATCAGAGCCAGAGGATAACAGCAAACTCAGCAGTCGAAAACACTTGGCAAACGAGTGATGCAACATTTCTGAATACATAAGTATGTATATATGTATGTATGCCCTTGTGGTCAGCTGATTAAGTCAAGTGACATTTTGACTAGTTTTGGCTATTTTTCTTTTGTTTATTTAATGTTTATATTTTTTTTTATAAAATATGCTCGACTATTTCGTTTGTATGGGAGACAATGACCATCAGCAAAAAAAAAATTATTGCGTTTTGCGTCTTAAAATTTGCACTTTAACCTACTAAAATTCAGTGTGCTACAAAACGGCATACCTAAAATTTTTCTAAAAATTCTGAAAAAAAAGTTTAAAATTTTTGGGTGCAAATGTTAAAGTTTGTTGAATTTTTATAATTTTTATATGGCGTTGGTAGGTTAAGTGCTAGACTTTTATAAAAAAAAATATAAACATTAAATTAACAAACGAAAAAATAGCCAAAACTAGTCAAAATTTCACTTGACTTAATCAGCTGACCACAAGTGTATATTTGTACATAAATACGTACATATGTATGTACAAGAATTGCGAATTAGAAGAAAACTTTGCCGCATAAAAGAAAACAACAATTGAGGATGGCACAGACAGAGGGCGGTGTGCGCCAACGACAGCAGTCAACGAGATTAGCCGGAAAATTGGAGCAATGCCAATTGTGAATTGCATTCACTAGGAGACTGGCTGGGTTGATGGTTGAAGAACCAATTACATTGCCGTTGTATGCATTGACCGAGAAACCGCGGGCGCACAACAGTTCTGCCAGACTAGCCAATTGGCTGAGTGACTGATTGAATTGTCGGCTAGTTAGTTGGATGCTGGTTGCTTTTATGCAAGTTACATATGTACATATGTATGTTGCAACTGTCTACTTTTGAATGTACACATGTACATACATATGTAACTCTGAAAAATTTTGTTAGATGATATTACCGCCGCTATGGCTGTTTTCCTGATGCAATTTGCAAATTGTTAATTTGAATGCGATAAAAAAAGTCGAGTAACTGACTTCCTACCGCTAACTATGCTAAAGGATAATGTTGTTTTCTGCGCATTGCTGGTTATTTCAGAGTTATGCTTTTAGTTGCATTTTCATTTATTTTAAGAGCCAAATACACCACACAAGCGGTTTGACAAGCAAGTCGAAATTTACGTTTGCCCAAACCATTAGCGCTATGTATGTTGCTTTTGAAACTTTAATTAATTTTCTATATACATTTCTGAATAGCCTGAACTTTGCCTTTACTTTTCTCGTCATGAGTGTAATCAAAAAAAAAATAATAATAGGCCTTTCGGTAAGTAAAATTTTTTTAAAATCATAGTTTACAAAGAAAGCGGATTCGAATGGTATCTTCGAAAAAACGGTACGCCAATATTTTCACTATGTCTTTTGACTTGAAAATCTAAAAAAAACTTTTATTCAGAGCATCTGCTGAAAATAAAAACTTACACAAAAAATTGATTAAAATGCTGAAATAAATAAAAATTTGACCCTCAAATTTTTTTTAAAGATATTAGTTCTGTTCGTCAAACAAAAAATGTTTACGAATTTGTGCAAGTTGTCAGCATTTTTGTTCACATCGCGTTCGTGCAGACCAAAAAATTATCCCTCACTCAAAAATTAAGAGCGCAAAATGACATTTCTCTTGGAGAGAAGTTTGCGAATTCTTTCTGGAAAAATCTTTGCCAGCAATAATTAGAAATCATGTTAAACATATGATTGTGGCACATGGCTGCATTTTTGTAGACAATAATTTCAAAAAAAAACAAGTTCGTCAAATTTACAAATTTATAAACATGAGAGATTTTCGAATGAAAAATGTAAGTAAATACTTGTTTACTTAATTAATTTATTAAATTCCAATGATTTGAAATGTATTCGGCTGAAAAAACTATATTCGTATTCGGAATGCAATCGCAACCAGAGTCGATATAAGAAACCGAACAGTTACTACGACAAATAAATTGAAGCGTTTGTTAAAGAAAGTCAAAATAACAAAAAATATGCATGTATATTCTTTTTTTTGTTCATCTCAAAGTATTTTATAAGCTATATAAAAATGTATTGTGTTCGAAATGCAACCGTGGACATCAGCTGACAGGGAAATTGGCAAATTTTCAAGTTTTTCTACTTGAGAGAATTTGAGAGTATTTTTTCTTGCTATCCGAAATTTTGAGAGTTGGATAATTCTTGCTGGCTTTTCGACGAATAAACCCATTGTAACACAAATGGAGGAACCTACAGTTTTCCACCACCTTCGAACGTCAAATATACAGAATTATACTCGCAGGCTTGTCGAGTACAACATGAAAATAGGTTTCTTATAAATCCTGGGCTATAAAACTGCATACCTAGAATATTTCTAGAAATTCAGCATAAAATGTTTGAAATTTTGATGAATTTTTTTAATTTTTGTGCAATGTTTGAAATACGCAATCATACGAAGTTTAGTACATAAGGAGATAGACTTTTATACACAAATATTAATAATTAAAAAATAAAAGAAATGTAGCTAAAAGTGGTCAAATACAGGCGTGTCTATTATTTCTGCCATCAGTGTATGTTTGTCTGTTCAATGTCAAGCTCTGGCAGGTCTCATTACTTGACTAATTTGGGACCCGTCCAGAAAGAAATGGGAAGTTCGGTTCCACTTTTTTAATACAAAACCAATGTAATCGCAGTTGGTTTCTCGATTTAGGAGTATTTAGTAAGGCCAGCAGGTATAAGTGATAGTGTATAGATATTATGAAATTTTATGCGAAGGCCAATTAAATTACATACCTATGCATTTTTTTCTCATTAGTCATGACAACAAAAACATTTTCCGCATGCATTCAACTTATGGAAAAGCCCATCATTTCTAATAAATTTTCTTAGAAAGTAAAATTTCACTGTCTCGTTAATTAGTAGCAACTGAAATTCATTGGGGTCGTTATAGTTCAGCGGATAACGACTCAGGCGTAGTAGATGTTTGTATGCACATACACTGGCGGTCACGCACATCTTATCACTTAAGGTTTTTTTTTATTTTTACAATTTCTACAGTTCCTACTACGTCCAAATTTTTGTAATTTAACACGCATATTTTGTAGATATTAGAGCGTTATGTAATGCATAGTCAGTTTTTTTTTGTATAAAATAATTGAAAAAATATACGTATTTTTTTGGGCGAATATAATTGATTGATTTTTACTTCGATATTTTCAAGTCCTTCTCCAATTCCTTATAAAACCCAGACGATTCATTCTCAAGGTCCAGAAATACTTTTTAACACACTTTACACAAACAATTATGTTCTAAACCTAGGTTATATATATATTTCCTGCAATGGCTTAGGACGGAGACGTTCTGAAATATGACATCAACAGAATATTATTTTGGTATAATGCCAGATTGAGGCCGTTGCAATAACACTATAGCCTTGGAATTGCATAATACAATCATGGAACAGTAAAGGGCACCGTATATGGAAAGAAAAAATATCCCCAGAACATTTTCGCTTGAAAATTTTCAGATGACCGCCAGTGTATGAATGCATATGTGTGTACATACAACGCTTATATTTACATACATATACATTTATATGAATGTCAAAAGCTATACAGAGGTGACAACTTTTAATGAGGAAACAGAACAAGATTTATGAATTTTTGTAAAAAATGTACCAATGTGGGCTGCTATCATTTTATTCATAAAAACCTGAAGCACTTTCTAATACAGATGCCATTAATTTTCATTTGTTTTGAGTCGATTATTTTTTGTTTATTTCATAGCTTTCAACAAATTTGTATGCGTACAATGCATGCACGCGTAATTATCTCAAACTCTGAGCGCGCTAGGCTGCATTCGAAATTGGGTTGAAACATAATTTCTTTACAATTTTATTTCCTAATTATGAATGCTATTACTTAGTTTGTGAGATTATAAAAGCTTAATGCTCCAGCTGAGATGCTAAGCGTATTTTGTAACGGTTGCCTAAAGTAGCTCCCTTTCTTCGTTTTAATACACAACTTGTATGCCTAACTGATAACTAAGAAATAAGAGCAATGAAAGCTGCCGAATTATGTACATATGTATGTATATCAATATCACTGTAATTTGAGATTTTATAGCAAACGGCGTATAACGAACTCGAGTAGCATATTATGGCCACTTTGGTTCTTCATGAATGAAGAGACCAGGAAGAGACACTGAAAGAAAGTCTACTAGGCAATTAAAGTTAATTTGGTGGTACAAAATTCATTTTTCAAAAGCGCTACTGGAAGTGTAGAAAATTTATGATGAATTTGTATAATTGGTCCTGCACAAATTTCTGCTACTTCGGAATAACTCTGGGATTAGTCGGAAAGTAATATGTGACAAATATTACTTTTGATGTCAGTATATCTAATCAACTGTTCCATTTTGTTTGTGCATCGACAAACGAGAGAGTAAAATTACATATGGACATATGTACGTTCCCTATATGCACGTATCCTCTCAGAGAGAGAACACACTTTATGAACTGATACAGCGAAATCAGGTGTGGTACAAGGAATGTTTCATACAATTGATTTTCTCTACAAATTTCAAGTCGATTATTTTTTGAAACAACTTTTGCTATTCGACTAATCTATTCGTTGACTAACAAGAGCTCTGGTATGTATATGTATACTTATTTACATTATATTTGTTTGAAACGGTCATCTGCGAGGGACACCCTTACGCTCCAGGTCCTTTGCGATACTGAGTGAGTGTTCATCTCTACCCCTAATCTTTTAAAAGCAGTTCATGAAAGCATTGAATTTTGTCATGTATCTGCCAAAAATAAATTCAGATTCCTCGGATCCTAAACCGCCTATGCCTTTTATGTCATAAATATTTGCATTTTAAATACTTTTAATTGTTTTAAATATCTCCGCGACCGCCAACTTTAAATTGAAAAAATATATATATTTTAATCACCAACCTGGGTG
>NW_023458565.1:3132377-3142783 GCF_013731165.1 Rhagoletis pomonella | reverse complement strand
TGAACATAGCCCCCATACCTTAAGGTAAGACGTATTCTACGTCAAAATAAATTCAAAAAATTTATTGGTGAATTCTGGTCGCTTAAAATCGAAGTGATTTTGTCAAAGAGGAAGTGCAAAAGTGTTGGCCATTAAAGTGAAGTGAAAAAGCTTCGATCGTAGTGAAAACGGCAACACTGCTATTTAGAAGCAACACATTTCCGTCGGATGTACATACGTGTGTATGTATACACGTCTCATTCGAATACAAATTCCAGCTTTCTGAGTAACAACTATTATTAGCGCGTTACTATCTACATATCTATCTACTAAGTTTAACTAGCCATAAACCAGCAGAGCGACAAGTCAACAACCCACACAAATGCGTTGCTGCGTATGCGGCAACACGTAGAGCCGCATGCGGCAAGTTGCACGAACTTAGAAATGCATCAAGTAAACCAGAATAGACGGCGAATACGCAAATTAACTGCAATCAACAAATAGAAAAAAGCAAAAAAAAAACATTAAGCGCTGTAGAATTGAGTTGCAGTTGAATGCAGAATTAACAGAAAGTAGGAGTGTACCAGTGGGCGGTTGCGTGGAGGCTGTTGCTGCTTCTTTTACAGATACTCCAAATAATAAGCAGCATCTGCACCGAACAACGTGCCGCCAACAACAAAATCGAGCTGACAGAAAACTTCACGCAAGAGCAAATCATAACAGACAACGACCGTTCTTGACAGTTGACTTCTCTTCCATGGCAAATGAAAGAAAAACGGCTGCAAATAAAAATGACACGGAATGAGCACACAAAAAAAAAATGCTGTGGGAGCTGTCAGTTCTTATTTTGTAGACTAGCGGCTAACTTGACTTTATTCGAACGTATTTATGTACATAAAGGGGAAAATAGTACAAAGTGTATAATGTATAATATTTTAGGCTGATGGACTGTCTGTCTAACTGGTTAACTAGTGAATGCAAAGACGACGGGTAACTTTTTGCCTGCTGCAGAGAAAAAAGAAATTTGCTAAGCCAGTAATGGCGGCAATTGTAGACATTATGCAGACAACCGGCAATTGTATCATACAAACAACTTCAAGAAGAGTGAAAAAGATAAAAGTAAATGAAAGAGTAAAAATTCTAAAAGATTTGATGATGTCTTTCCTGTCACAACTATTTTTGATGAGCGCCAGCCGAACGCTTGACTGAGCTCGCAAGCCAAGTTAGTTGGCTGCATTGATGCCAAAGCAAATATTTTCAAACATGCAAATGCCATTCGTACGACGAGTAGGTACATTTGCAGAAGGGGCAGACGATAAATAAGCACCAATTGTCCTTATGTATAAATGTGGATTTGCATTTGTATGTATGTTTTTGTATGTCCGCAGTAATAGATAAATAATCTGAAAAAATATAAAAGAAGTTGACAGTGTCCACACTATTAGTCAGGGAGGTAAAAGTCATAAAATGAAGGTGGCCTCGAGCGATGGTACGCATGCCAAACTGTGACAGCTGACAGAAGTTTTGAGTTGCTCGTCAGACATTGACAGACAATTAAAACTAATTGTCCAGCGAGGAAAAATAGATAAACAGAACAAAGGTTTAATTTTATGATTTCTTAAAAAAAATATCATTTTTATGGGAATAAAATAATTGTTAAGTGAACTAATACGCTCCACTAATGGCTGTATCTCAAAAACTATTCCTCAAATGTCATCCGTCAAACTGAACGATGTTAACATAAAACAAAGGAATACAACTAAAAATATATTGCAATGCACCTTGATAGAAGATTAACCTGGAGAGCTCACAGAGCTAAGAAACTCACTATTTTGGCTTATAAACCGTAACTTCCAATTGTGAACTGACAATAAGCTTCTGCTGCACTAAATTGTCATAAAACGAAGACATGCACCTACGGTACACAGTGGGACGGTACCATATAAGCTGCGGCCAAAAGTATTAACCGTACTACAAATGCCACTGGTTTTAATCAGAAAAGCAAAAAACTGAAACAACGTCAAAATCGGTTTATATCGTCGTCCACCAACTATGAAAAATAGGCGCAAATGTTAAAGAGTTAGATTTCGATGAAAATTGGTGATCCCTGTTCGTTTACTCTAAAATTTTCAAATTTGGAAGACAATGAAGAATTTATCTTTGTGACACCCAACTCTTAAAAAACTTTTTTAATTCCAAAACAAAAATAATATTTTAAGAATTATGGAGAAAATTGACAAATACTTTTATTTTATCTCCAAAGCATTTCCTTTGTAATTCATCCTTTTAGAAGTAACAAAATTAAAACATTTTCCACATCTGCATACTAAATAATGTACAGGGTATATATTTATAGAAAGCTTCAATTCAACCTACATTTTAAAAGTACAACAAAAGCTGAGCTAAAGCAGCAGGTCTTTTGCCATCGAAAAAGGATCTCGTCCAGAAGGGCTTCGGAACGTTCTGTCAAAGAACAAAACGGGAACAAAAGTCTAAAGAACTTTCTCTTGAAGAATCATTTTGGAATTAAAGGCTCATAGCGTTCCTTTAGTTTGAGATGTTTCAATATGAAAATTAATCAAAAAAGAAATATGAACTAGAACTATGCAAATTAAGTAAACAAAAGATTTAAGACATGAACTTTTTTTTTTTTGTACAGAAAATTGAAATTTTTTCCATAAATGTACAGTGCCCCCTAATGATAAACGATCGCGAAGTTGAAATGATCCAGCTTTGCACTGGTTTAGAATTGACAATCATGGTTTTCACTGAAAACTTTTGTTCTCGTTTTGTTCTCCAGATTTTTGTTTTGTATTTCATCCTCCTTGTAAACGTTCTCGATACTTTCGTTCTCATTGAAAATATTCCCGAAAGTTTCGCTCAAACTGCTTTCAATACATGTATTCCTGTTTATGTAGTTATTTTGTGGGAACGTCCTCGATATTACATTTTTTTCTCATGCAGAACTAAACCAAAACCGACTTGCGTTCTCGGTCCCTGCTATTTTTACATACATATATTTGATCCAAAAATGGAAAAATGAACATTGGTGGTTAAAAACGGTTATATTTTTTTTTAAATTTTTCTCCATGATGAGCAATTCACTTTTGCATTGGTTTCAGCGTTGTCCTATACCAATCGACACGAGCCTCTTTTTATACCCGAGCGCACTTGTGCACAAGGGTATTATAACTTTGTTCACATAACAGTTGTTTGTAACAGGCAAAACGAATCGAGATAGATATAGACAAATGTATACATAAATGATCAGAATAAAAGAGAAATCGATTAAGCGGTGACCGTCTGTCCGTCCGTCCGTCCATCTGTGCACACGATAACTCGAGTAAAAATTGAGATATCTTAACGAAACTTGGTATGTGTATTCCTTTTTAGCGTAGGACGCATGGTATTGAAAATGGGCAAAATCGGACAAAAACCACGCCTACCTCCTATATAACGGTAATTTTCAATGGTATTATTTATTTTGGTTGTGGAGAATTTTATTTCCATAGCATGTGCGAGAAATGTTAAGTAAGTATGTAGTACAATAATATTCAAACATTGAGTTACAGATTTGTACATTTTTGCAGTTACAGATTGGTATTGTCCGGAAATTCTTTTATTGAGCTGAACTCAAATTTCTAAACAACACCACTCTGGGACTGTCAAAATTTACAAATCTGTAAAAATGTACCAATCGTGTGATCCCTGCATAATTCTAGGTCGAAACATTTTACATTACGGTGTACAGAGAAAAGGATCATACATATATTTGCTATAAACCCAACAAGTTCACTTTAAACCGTAGCAGACTTTCTACAAACTTCTCAAGACAACGAAGAAATTATTGTCAATGGGCTCAGCAATATCACGGAAACCTAAATAAAAGATGGTGGTGACCTTTACTTTATAAAAATCCATTTTTTATCAAAACAAAAGTGACAAAGTTGACAACTACGAGAGAAAACGGCATTTCTTATAAAATTGTATTCTAAACGTAATACACATATACCTATATGCATACAGACTGCATACCGCAATGAATATACTTTTCTCAATGCAAAATAATTCGTGACATTTCAGTGAGTCAAATATATCCCACAGTTCGTATCCCGGAGGACCCACAAGCGACCTACAGCATTTTTTTACTTACAGAAAAAAACACAAGGATTCTGCGAAAAACTCCCACAATGTTTGCGCTATCACTATTCCACATCAACCAAAAATATTTTTGCAAAAGAAAAATGTCAAAACTAAATGGAAGTGAAATTTAAAAAAAAAGAGCTAGAAAATTGTCACACCGCGGGACAACAGCAATAAGCGAAAAAGACCCCTAACAAAGGCTCATTAGAGGGGGAATTCCCTGCAAGTGTATGTACATATGTAGAACATTGATCATCCGGTACGCTGTGGGCCGCCTGTCACGGATATTTACTTTTAGCGCACACACAAAAGCCGCTGGAAAAGGACACGCCGTCATTAGTTATCATGCCTCCGCATCTATTTGCCCATTCAATCAGCAACAATTGGGATAGGTTAATGCGAATACACACACTAGTTTATATGTATGTACATATATGGCATTTTTTTTAGGTATACATACTTGCGCGTACGTGACCTGAACAAAGGCATGCGACAAAGTGTGGAAAGGACGAACAGTAGGTGCACTAATGTTTGCACCAAATAATACCCGGAATGCCACACAGATGCTCATTTTTGTCTAATTGATATTTTTTTTGGAAAACGCTGTTTGCAACGTAGTAGTTAATAGTTTCTAGAAATTTTAGCAACCGAATTACCGAAATGTTTTTAAGCCCTGATAAGGATATGCCAGCAACAGCATTGATCAATGTCCTACCTAAAATATAATAGAGATCAAAAGCGACCGCCTTCTAAAAATTAAATTATTTAAGTATATACGTAAAATCTGGACATAAGTGTGCATTAGGGTGGTAAAAAAAAAAATCTGAATTTTAGGATTGCTCTATAACGAAAAAATATACCTTTTTTTAGTTAGAAGACAAAAATTATTTAGAGGTCGCTCAAATCGCTCAATATTTTCCAGGTATACTATATTTTACTTACTATGTAGAAAAATCCATTTTTCGTAGAAATGTTTTAGAATTCTTGAAGATCAATATTTTTCGATCGGAAAACTTTGTTACTCTTCAAACGACTTCCAATAAAAAATACCCAATTGTTTACTTAAGCATTTTTTGATATCAACTATTTTTTATAAATACCCCAAAAACGCCAAAAAAATGCAATGGGGCACCAATAAAAAAAATCGTTATTACTAAAAACTCGTAAAACAAACAATTGGGTATTATTATTAAAAGTCTGCTGAAGATCGAAAAATATTGATTTTCAAGAAGTCTTTACCATTTCTACGAAAAATGGATTTTTTTCCTCTAAATATTTTTTGATTTGCAAATAAAAAAAACACGGGTATATTGTTTTCGGCATAAAACAATCCTAGGGATGGGAGCATTAAAATTCAGACTTTACTTTTTTGTTTACCACCCTAATGTACATACATATGTAGTTATGCAACAACGTAAGAAATAGCAAAAGTTATTTTTGCCATTAAACAACTCGCCAAGGGAATTCCTTCTGCGTTTTGTTTTTTTTTTTCTTACTTATTTATATTTATTAGGGTCGTTTCCGTACTGACTATTGCCATGACCACCAAGGGTTTATGGCTAATTATAAATTCGTTTACCCAAATTAATATACATATATTACGCTGGAACTAGTGCAGTAAAAGAATTAGAATTAGAAGAGAGGTTAGTGTAATGTGTAAGTATAAGAGTATAACAAACGATGGTTACAAGCACAGAACAGATTATTAGTGCCCAAAAACCTATAAAAAGGACAACATTGAAATAGCGAAATAGGCAGACATTTTAGGAATGTTTATTTTACGGGTAAAACGAAGAAAAATATAAATTGGTTTCACCATATGAAAAATGTGTACTTCTATTAAATACCTCAACCGAGGTCAAATGCCTTGGAATTATTCTGAGCAAGAAACTTGACTGGAAACAAAATATCGCAGACCGCATCAGTGCCGCCTTGTATGTCTATAAGACGGCTATAGTGGAAAAAATTATGAATAAAACCACATATAGCACAATGGATGTGCCCAGCGAAAGTAAGTACCATACTCTTCTACGGGGTCATCGTATGGTTTCCCGCGCTAAACTACACGTTATCCAGAGCCAAGGTGGAACGGGTACAGGGTTAAATGCTCGTCGCGGGAGCAGTACCCAATACACCTACCAAATCTATGGTAATAATCTTAAGCAGGTCTGGGCGACGCCTATTGCGCAGTACCCTCGGGTAACGTCGCGTATTCGTAAACACGAAGTTGAAGGCGAAAATTAATCACTGTTTCTCAATAAATCATTTAAAATTCAATACGCTAAATTACACTTAATTTTCGCCTTCAACTTCATGTATACGAACATGCCCGATTCCAGGCCTGATCTTTAGTCTTCCACCAGTGGATCTTTACGCCAAGTTTAGGTCCAACTGTCGTGTGGCTAGACCTCAGATGTAGTGGAGGGACCTCATATTCGGGCACGTAAAGCTTCTTCAAACTCTGAAGGATAACCTAGGCCAACTAGATTATACCAGTCTTCTACTCTGTTTAGACAGCAATTTGGCCATAAGAATTCCAGAAAAGAACGAATGGGAGGTGTCATAGACTTAGCCCACAGGGTCGATGGTTATACTATATACAGATAGTTCCAAGTTTAACGAAAGAGTTGTTAGCGGTATTCACTCAAACGAGACCTCAGTTTCCGTCTAGAAAACAGCTGTAGCATTTTTCAAGCCGATCTAAACGCCATAATGGAGGCCGCATGGTTACACGTAACCTCCGCCTGTCTATTACGGCCTATAACTTTTTATACTGATAGCCAGACGTCTAGTAGATCCCTAAAATCTAACGGAACAACGTCCAAAGTAGTCATAGATTGCAGTAGTACTCTCAAGCTGATGACATCAAAAAGCTCCTTGATTGACTGTTGTATGAGTTACCGGACACAGTTACATTCCCGATAATTTCATAGCCGGCGATCTGGCAAGGATAGGGGCAGAAATAGCAGAAGTAGATTCTGCGCTAAATGCGGGCATACCTCTAACCTCTAGCAAACACAGATTAAAGGCTGAACATATCGAGGAGGTGGGTTGTGGAAACCACCTGCCATAATACCAGTCAATTCCAATGGTATGACGATCATAGCCGCTTATCCGAGCAATTAGCACTTAATTTAGTAAACCGTCAATTTGCTGATAATGACTGTGTATGTACTATACGTAAAAGTCGTCTGTAAAGCTTAAATAAGCATGCCCTTACCTTCAAAATTTTGAACAAGCAAAATTACCCAAATCCTGTAAAGAGGGTCTCGAGAGTTTAACAATTGACTTGCCACATATTTACATATGTGTGTATGTAACTAATAACACTATACTAAAAGGGTTACTTACTACTTAATCCATTTTGTGTATTCAAGTACATATACATAACTTAGAAAT
This sequence comes from Rhagoletis pomonella, assembly GCF_013731165.1. Taxonomy (NCBI): domain Eukaryota; kingdom Metazoa; phylum Arthropoda; class Insecta; order Diptera; family Tephritidae; genus Rhagoletis; species Rhagoletis pomonella. Next base: position 3,135,262 of record NW_023458565.1, on the reverse strand, counting down.
TTGGTATGCCTGTATGTAAGTATTCTCTCCTTCGAGTGATCATGCAGATACAAGGTCAGAAAATCGAAAAGTCTCTGAGTCAGACGTGAAAAACGCGAGTACAGAATGACTCATTAACACAACGTTTAAACACTGAAAAGTCCTTTCGCCATAATTTCGAATTCAACTGGAAGCACACCATTCCGTATCTAATGAATGTATGTAATCGACAAAAACCATTTCTCATCCACCTCATTGTTCTTGCAGCGCCAGTCAGTTTAATAGCAAAGAACACACAAAATACACGCTCCGCCACAGCGAAGTGCAATGCGCCACAAAATGTGGCATAAATTAGGCGCCGCTTGCAGCTCCACAATACGGTTCGTTGCAACATTCATTCTGGCGTTCAATTGTGGCAAATAAGTGCATGCGCGTGCGAATATTATACGAGTATAGTGTTTGTTGTTGTTGTTGGGTTTTTCATTTTTTTTATGGCACTCCATTATCGTGCGCCACAGTTAGCTGTAGATAATAGATATGAGGAGCAAAAATGAATGTGGAATTGTGCGGCTGCATGCAACACTAGAATATTCAATGTGGCGTTAAGGCTGAAAAGCACAAGCATTCATATGTATCTATGCATGTACATATGTGCATCCACATGTGTTCATAAAATGCATTACATATGATTGTTGCCATTATTAATGTACGCTGGAGTGTTGCAACAGAGGTAGCACTGGTAATCGTGGCAGTAACAGCTGGAATGTGGAGTAGCGAATCGATGCTTAGAAATTCAACGCAATATCCAATTTAAAAAACGGAATCTAAAATCAGGATATGGTCATCAGCTAATGTGCTAGAATATTAATATCTTATGTGAAAGGACTCTTTAAATAAAATAAATAAGCAATGTGATTGCATAACAAATAATATATAACCTTAATTCGAGGACGAAAACCAAATAAATAATGTACTTTGTAGCAATGTATGAAATGAACATAAGTGACCTCAGGATCAAGGATGGTATTTTCAGGGATAGTAGTCCAAAGTTCGAGCCTTAATTTAAGCCTAAGTGGAAGGTTCTATCATCTTTTGTTTCTTTGCTAGATGTTCTAAAATATTGCAAAAACGGCTCGTTTTTCTCAAAATCTGGAGCTGATGGAAACTTTATAGTACTTACGGATTCGTAATCAGCACAAAAAAGTCTACCAAAAGCAGTTTTAACATTTGCCGCACCAATTTTTTTTTTTTTTTTTTGTAGGCCTGTGTAATGTAACTACATAGAACCAATTTATGTGTTGAGAGAAATATATTTAGCTGACTTTTTTCTGGGTGTAGAAATTAATTATTGTGTAGGAAAGATGTGTATACAAATTTTGAAGTTTTTGGATGATTTTGGTAAAATTTGTTGAATTTTAATAATATCAGTACATAGTTTGAAATGTAAATTTATATGGTGCGTGTTATATAACTTTGATTTGCATAGTTTTGTTTGTGGCATGAACCACATTTTTATACAAAAATTACAACAAATAAGTATTAGCTTGCAAAACATTGTGAATATTTAAAAAAGCAAGGGTGTACGCAGACATAATGGAGTGAGCGTATGTACTATGTAAGTGGCATATAATATAGAGGGTATCCTATAGCAAAAATATAACTACCAAATCAGGGATGCTCTATCTTTTGGTGGTATTATCGACTGTCGGTTTCGATCGGAAGTGCGTTAACTGAGCGTAACATAGTTTTTTTTAAATTACACATGCATGTTTTTGCTACAGATTCATGTTCTGAGGAAAAAATACGTAACTTTAGTTTTAAAATTTTTTCTCAGAAGTGCCTTTTTCAACCTCTAAATGTCCTTCGAACTTCAACGCAACGAAGATGCCTTATACTTTGATCGCATTACGGACCGGAAGTTATTTTTTTTAAATAGGACATATGTACATGGTTTTACCACAGATTCGGATTCTGCGGACAAAAATCATAACTTTTGTCAGGAACTTTTTTCTGAAACGGACCTCAAAGTCATATTTTTGCGTTTTTCAATAACAAAAAAAAAACATTTCCCACCACTTTAGAGGGGGTGGACGGTTGGGCTAGAACACGCTGTATAGTACATATATAGTATAGGCAGTTTCAGACCAAAAATACCGACCGAAACACATTTTATTCTCCAATCTTCCCAATATGCTACAATGCAACAAAAACAAAAACCTGAAGTACTAAAATACTGACTAAGTGTTTCTAAAGGACTTAAAAAGTTATAAAATTTAAGAAGAAAAAACCTTCAAAACTCTTGAGCATAAGAACATCATTTCTAGTTAAAGTTTATAGAGTTAATTACCAAGGCCGTTCAGCTTACCGATAACTCTTGGTTGGACCAATCTATTTTGATGAAAATCTTAAATAAGGCCAAACTCAGTCAATAGAATAGATTTCATTGGACAGACCGTGAAATATTTTCATACTAACACATCTTGTACGTGCATATATATGTGCATAAAAATGCAGCTATTAATATTTTAAGTCGATAAGGTGTTATGGCGCATGCGCCTTTAAATATTATATACTTATATACAGTATTCATGCAACTAAATTTCACAACCAAGGCTGCCAACTTGACACAAACCGTGCCATGTTTTGGCCCTATTTTACTTCAAATGGCACTTAATTTTTCAATTTGGCACAAAGTTCCAAAATGGCACTTTTGCAACAAAAAAAAAAACATTTCAATACATTTTTGTGAAATCCTTTGCGTGTATTTCTTTTTTTTAACTAAAATTTTCTAATTTTTAAAGATCATTCAACTGGTTTATCTTATTTTATCATTGTATTTTCGTTTTGACATGTGGCACCTGTTCCAGCCAAAGAAAAAGTCGATGCGGTGATGATTTTACAATATA
>NW_023458565.1:3111190-3132367 GCF_013731165.1 Rhagoletis pomonella | reverse complement strand
CGGTCACGGTCATCTGATTTGCACAGTGTCATGCATCTGACCAAACAGCACCTTTATGGCACTTTTATTTTTCTATTTTGCACATTTTGGCACTTTTTCATCCTCAATATAGCACCTCATAGGTAAGGATAGGTGGCAGCCCTGTTTTCAACCCGTCTGCATAGCAAACAATAATTGTTTTCTTGTGCATTACATACATACATACATACACAAGTATTGAAATGCCGTTAGCTGACAGACCTGCTTCAATTTGAAATTGCTGTAATATTTGTTTGTTTGCAAATGAAATGCCTTTGTTAATTTATGTCAGTTTCAGTCATATTTTCACATTGCCCGAGCCAGATTGAAACTCTTTGGCCAGTAGCACTAATGAGTTGTATGCTTAGGTATTATTTAACGCTTTGCAACTGCTTTCGAAGTTTTTGTAGCTACCCTGCAGGAAACGGAACTAATTTGTAGCTAACTTATAACTACCCAGCAGTCTTCTAGTTGTAACTTTTTATTAATTATTTCCTTTGGCCGCAACTAACCACATTTGATGTGCGATGGCCGCAAAAAGTTAGAACTTGGTCCCTCTGCATTAGGTGTCAACTTACTTGTAAGGAACTATTTTTGGACATAAAATGTCAACAAAAAGAAAGATTTTTTCAAAGTTTTACATTTTTATTTACATATTTATACGTTATTTTGTAGGTGGCCCCATATTTGACTTCCGTCAGACATAACATCAAAATGATAATATAAAACTTCGATATTTATTTTATTTGTCCTGAATTCGAGAAAGCATCTGCGAAGTGCAGCCAAAAGTGTGTTCAAAGTAATTTTTTTTTATGAGGATATTTAAATATAAACTTGTTTAAAGGAAACAAACTCCCGATAACGATAACGTCTGCATGACTCCCGCATGCCTTTACAATTAATTTAAAGTTAGTTTTTTCATAGCTAGTTAAAAGTGAAGTATTTATCGAAATCCAACGAAACAGCTAACTATAAGTTAGTTTTTATCAATTGATAATTGTTTTTTCTGCAGGGTTTGTTCATATGTACATCTGTTTGTGCCCAACGCTTGGTTGCTGGAAGAACGTTATATCTCAAAAGACTAGAAACTCTAGACTAGAAACTCTAGATTTTAGTCAGCTATTTCTGTTTGGACAAAAATAAATAAGAACTGAAAAGTTATAATAAATGTAATATTATAAGGATTTATGGCCTAATTCATAAAAGGACGTATGGCCTTATTCATAAAATTAGAGCATACAGCATTAAAATTGTTCTTTATTTTTATGAATTGGGGTGTTAACTTGGTTTCTCACTTTAGTAAAAGGGTTTCTACCAAGGACCAAAAATAATGTACAAATTGAAAACGTTGTCCGAACTCTGATATTTAACGAAAACGTTGTTTCATAACAGTTATTGAATGAAAAATATTTTTTATTTCGACGATAAGAGTTATAACCCAACGTTTGTTTTTTACGTTGTCCGATAAACGTTGTTAGATAAAAATATTGACGAAAACGGAGATGAAGAAAAAGATAAAGATGATGAAAATAAAAGAGGAGTGAAATAACTGTAAAAAATAAACGCTGCGAAATAACTCGTATTGGCGACGGAAAACATATTTCTCCGACATAACAGTTATCAGACAACGTCAAAAGCAAACGTTGGGTCATAACTCTTATCGGCAAAACAAATAATATTTCTCATCTAATAACTGTTATGGTACAACGTTTTTCCGATAAAACTGTTATGTCCCTGGTTTCTACATACTTAACTTAAAAACCAAATTTTTTGATTGTGCCGTTCTTATCGCATACGGGCGATATATGTATGTACAATTTGCAAAAGCATCATGTAGATGCCAAATTTGCTTTACGCCTGCTTTCATAGCTGTGATCTGTATGCCATTAACATGTAAATTATATTCTATAAACATCTACTTTGTATGTATGTAAGGTATACATTGGTACATATATCCTTCTACTGGCTTTGAAGCAAAATCAAATATAACAAAACTGGAAAAGGGTAGCAAATTGTGGTTTATTTGCTCTTAAGTTATTTAGAGTAGGTATTCAATTTTGTAGACTAAAGTGCAATATTTGGACACCATTTCAGCCGATAACAGAGTACTCGTCAAAGTGTGTATGTATGAACATATACATAAGGGGCTCATCTGATTCATAACAACTCTGATTTAAATTAATAATCAATTAGGATTGATTTGCGTTATGTCTATCACCTTATTCTTCTAATAGTACTGCATATTTAGGAGAAACCCCTAACATACTTTGGGCAAAAAAGCATTTTGATGCTGTCTGACTTTACAATAAGCACCTGATGGCGAAAAGGCAAGTAAACTTTTTCAGAACTCTGAAACCAAACTAAGTCAGGGTTTTTGTACAAAAATATGTATAACAACTCATTTGGTCTTCAGATCCCTTCGTTGGATGTTCGAATCCCGTTTTTCCCCATTCGAATGATGTTTATGTCCTTACGATTTTCGAAAATTTCGTACCCACAACTTCAGTTTTTGCAGAAAATTTCATGGTCTTTTATGCATCGGCATTGGCTGGATAAGATTTACAACAACAAGGTCATAGTACGTTGAATGAAAATACAACACTGGTGTAACACCAGCCATATGCTGGCTTGGTCGTGTCGTAAGAATTATGACAAATGCTCCAGCGTTAGGTTCATTTAATATAATAAGCGCTGGTGGTAGCAGAGCATAGCGAAAGCCTTCTTTGCGATGAAATCACCACGTGGCGAAGAATTTGCCTTTACTGGGCAGTTCCTATCTGCATTGACACGAGAGAGAAACGATTGAAATATTCTTTTGGCATCAGGAATCGCCCTTTTTGTGTTTGATAGGAAGAATTAGGAAGGAGCAAATTATTTTGAAAAAAAATCCTTTATTTTACATTGAAGAACATGGTCACCGTAAACCCGTGCATGTAGAAAAACTATATTTTCAGTTAGGATTTGCCAAGTCAAGTTTTTTTTCGAAATCGCATTTGATAAATTAAATATTTTAAACCTTATCACGCACGGTTTTTTTCCTTTTTAAAAAAAAAAAAAAAAAAAAAAAAAACAAGTTATTTCAGCTTAGAAGTAAGTACATAAATATTTGCATATTTTGTTGTGTGTTAATAAAAGGAAAATTCCATCCACCCCTCCTTAAAAAGCTGTTGTCAGTAAAAAAAAACAAAATCTTAGCCGCATCGTTTTAAAATTTTATGATTTTTTCTCAGTTGACCTCACACGCTTTGGCCGCCGTTTTGCTGATTTTTAATTCTTCTCATTTTACTTTGTGCTTGTTTGTTCTACTTATTTTTTGACCGTGTTATATTCTGCTCAAAACTTTTTACGAACCTTTTGAAAGGTGTATTGAGACTGACGTTTAAATAAATGAAAAAAGTGTATTATCGAGAATGGAGATGTCATCCTTTGATATTCTAACATTTTTGGGTCATTGAGTTTTCATTGATTATGTTTCACCACTCTAAACAATTAACACTAATTGGTTTTCACAAGGGTTATTTGTGATCGAAGGGTAGCGAAGGGCAAGGAGCTTTGTTTAAGTTGTTACCAAATATTGAACGAGGAATCGTTGGGGTGTGAGATTGAGTTTAAGGACTGCTCATCTATATGTACATACATATAAAAAAAATTTTATCAGGTCGATGTCTATGCATATCAGAGCAACAGAAGGCAAATCAGAATTTTTAAAATTTTTGTATGTCTGTCTGTGTCTGTATGTTTGCACGCGCATCACTCGAAAACCAATGCATGGAATCGAATGCAGTTTTCACCGATGTATTACTTGAGATCTAACCCAAAATATGGAAGAAAATAATTAAAGAGATGCCACCTGTTTGAAAATTAGCAGTTTAGGTTAATTGCAATAACGCCGTCAACAGAAATAGGTTTAAGAAGGCTTACAGCCGAAAATTTATTTTGTGGAAGGTAGCCACCTGTTTGAAAATTTTAATTTAATTCAATGAATAGGTTAAATTAAATACATATAACAATTTCAGTATCAAACTAAAAAGCTTTCGGAATGTTTACTGCCGAAAATATTTTTTAAAGCTATTTAGGTCCTCCTCATTTGATACCAAACTTATAATTTGGATAAGCGGTTTGTTTATTATCCGGAAAGGAGTTTTATTTCGGAATGATATTCGCAACAACCCTGATATGTATGTACGTATGCAAGTTCGTTGACAATGCCACATTGTGGGTAAATATACCAATAGGCCCGCTAGGTGCCGCTGCAGTCGATATATTTGTAAAAAAAAACGTTATTGTGGTCCAATTTGGTTTGTATTCTGTTGTGCAAAAATATAGAAAAAATGAAATGTATTCATACATTTCTTGTTAAGAATACACGGTTTACCCACCTCGCTCTTGTAGTAAGGGTTATAGCCGACTATGTTGAGCCCCATTACCGTCTCGTTATTTACCCTATGGCTCTTGAATTAAACTTTTCTCCATGTTCTCCTCGCTGAAGAGAACCGCTAAATAATCTGTAGCACATTTTGAGTGCTCCATCGGTCTTCTTCTATGGGGCTAACCCAAATTTTCGCCTTTCTTATGCCAAACCGGAGCCTATAATAAGACTTTATTAAGGGGTCTAGGGATTCGGCGCAGAAAGACTGAAGAATGGGCTTATTCGAGTTCCTCCTGCGCTCTTTCACTTTAATAAGCTCCCATTCGTTAATCGCCGGTATATCTCTGTTATGTAGCTGGATACGCCGTAGCAACTTTCGGCCGGATAGGCCATCGGGGGTAGCCAATTGCGCGCACGGGGTCTTCTAAGGATTGCCTTCGACGAACGTGTCGCTTATCTTAGCAACGCATCCAGCGAGGAAATCAGAAGAGAACTGGTCTACGCATTTGACAACCTCGGTGTATTGCTGTTTTCATCTATGATCAACGCTGTGATCTTTGGCGACGTCGCTGAAATATCGCTGTTTTGAGGGTGCTGCCTGCTCCGCATCTCCCAACTTCTTAGTACCAGCAAAGTTACCATCCTCGTTTTCAGCAGCGGTTTCGCTTCTTGGCCTCCGTAGCGGTGAGCGTGTTAGTACTTTCAGTCTGCAATTTTTCGTACTCTTCCACTAATTTTATATAGCCAGCCTTCCTTGTCCTTCTCGTCGGGTTCACGAGCAGAACCGGTCGCTGCATTTTTGTCAGTCTTGTATGAACTGCGCCTTCTTGAACCTCTGTCTTATGACCACACCCGAGGATTTTTCCTCTTAGCGGCGAAGTTGCTTCCGGCAATGGGCATCTGATTGCTAGTCCTTGCTCAATCATCCGGAGTACTGTGTCCGGCACTTTCGGCACTATTGTTGTCTACTTGCAGAGTGGTGGTACTTTGGCCGGCACCTGCCACACTGCTGGTTTCTGTCGCTTGTAGAACTGCGGTACTATGGCTAGCACCCTCAGATATGCTTGCAATCGACTTACCTGATGCTTTGAGCAACTGTTCCTCTTCCGAAAGGGTCACCTCATCATGTTTTTGTTGTTGTTGCTTGTTTGTTTCCATTTGTTGGTCCCGCGAGTAATTCGAAAAGGGTTCGTCGCTCGTCCGCAGAGCCGCGCTGCGTGGAATAGGCACTTTTACAACCGTCCTAGCCTGAGCATTGGAGGGGACCGTACGCGACCAGCCATTTTTTTTACTACGCGATGGCCACTCATCCGTCAGTACGGTTGCCTGGGTATTGTTGGTACGGTACGCCTGACACTGTCGTCCACCGCAGTACACCAACACCCTGGCTTGGATTGTTAAACAAAAATACTGCAGGTCGTAATACCAGGCTTCCCTCCCTTTTTTTGAAAAAAAACATCTGGCAACACTGGGTATCGTTTCCAATTTTCAAAATAATAAATGGTTATCGCTTCTTATTTTCAAATAAATTGTTGACAATTTGCAATCGATTCGTACTAGTAAAACGGCTTTTATTGCGATTTGAGGCAAAAGAATTGCCTTTTCAAACTGTCTGCTCAATTTTCCCACCTTCATGTAGAATAGAATGCATTCAAATGCATATACCTAGATACATACATACATACATATATCGATATTCTTGTGTGCAAATATTTTGCCGCTTTTCGGCTATTTATGTGCTGCTGCAGCTCCTATGTATGTATGTAGCTGTCTGGCAGCGTGCAATTTGCAACCTTTTGGCGAATTAAGCAATTCACATTGGCACGCCGCCACATGCGGCGGCAAATTGTCACGATCGCAACACCAACAACAAGAGTAAGAAAATTTGCTTCGACATAGAAAAAAATACCTGCCACAACAAAATGTATGTAAGTAAGCACAGATTTGTAGTTGTTGTGAACATTTAATACATTCATATTGTGTGGCAGTACGTGCCACATTATGTGGCTTTTTTTTTTGTTCATTTTTGGTTTTCCTTACCTGTTTCAATGGTCACTGAGGCCGCGTTGGCTTTGTTGCTGTATGCCCGTTGCACATTTGTTGCTGCTGCCTGCCACTGTGCGTACTTCCAAAATTAATTTATGTTCGACTACATGTGCATAAATTCCTCTGTTAGCGCTGCGTAATTGGTAAAACCTGTTCTTTGGCTCTTTCAGCATCATTGCAGTTGTTGTTGCAGATTGGATTGTCGCCAATAGTTTACAACATCTCCCATACCTTCGGTGTGTCTACGCATTGGTTGTGTGTGTTGCCAAGAATGTCAAAATGGCTAAAACGGTTTTCTGTCCATGTTCACCACATACCAAGATCGCTATCGGATTTGCTTTAGTCTTTGTAGGATTTCAAGCTGTTGCAGTTTATTTATGTCACAAAGTAGTAGCAATGGGCTTGTGACTATCGATGCCGGTTTTTATTTTTATTTTTTTTTTCAAAATTTAAAAATTTTTCAACTTCAAAAAAGATATCGCAACTCATGCCTTATACATATATATGTGTAAGTATAAGTACAGTAGGCGTTCAACTTAACTATTTCAAGTCTTAAATACTGGGACTCATGCATAAACACCGAGAATAAGCTCAGACTCAAGTTTGGCACTGGTAAATTGAGCTAAAGCCCAAGAATTTTCACTGCAACCCGAGTCGGAGGTACGCCCATGTACCAGTAACCCATTTGCACTGATCCTAAAACCACCCAATAAGTTATCTGCATCAACAGTCGAAATTTCAGAAACATACATGATGGTCTGTAGTTCTAGAATCCTGCATAAGACGAAATACAAATTTAAGGGCGGTTCTTGAGTTAAAATTACGTTTTGAGCATTTTGGATGTGCACACCATCCAAGTATTAGCATTGACTCAGATCGAAATCTTTTTGCGGCCAAGATCCAAAAGCGTCCTTAGCATCAAAGAATACACATTAAGCCTCAAGTCTTTCCAAAAAAAGGACAGTGGTGAGCAGTGGACTGGAATTTCGAGAAAACTCAATCATTCTATTCCTGAGTTTTGCCCGAAATCAAGTTCACCAGAAATTTGTTCATCCGTCCGTAATGAATACACATAAGTGAAAAGTTAAAAATTAACGATTTCGTGCGAAAATTAAGCTAGGTTGTAGAGAACGCTTTCGTAATATGTTGCAGGCAACGTCACACAATGCGATTACAGCGGCCAAAAGTAATAAAAATGGATTAGAGAATTCTGAAGAAGCAATTACGCGAACTCATTGCAAAATGTCCAACAACTAACCCAAATGAAAAGGAATTTTTGATAAAATTTCATATTTGCAGTCATGAAACGAGCATAAAGTAGATGCAATGTAAATTAGTTTTGTAGGAAAAAATTTTGATTTTGTCGCAAATAATTTTGATTCATTTTTCTACTTTTGCGAATATTTAATAAGCCAATCTGAGTGATGTCCAGTTTTGTCATTCTATATCTGTGGTCAAGCATTGCTTTAAATTTTTATATTAAGTATATGTATTCAGTTAAATTTATAAGACGGTTTCACTTGAAATTTTTCATAGTTTCGTGAGTAAAAAATTTGTCGATTGCTTACTTGAAAAGGGACCTCGGAAGCAAGCTAAATTATACTTAGGACAAGTAAACTTTAAATATGCGTGTGATATCGGAAATAGTTCCAGCTGCGAGAAGCTGTGAGTTCAGCTTCAATTCTTCAATTTGTAGACACACCTCCTGTGAAATTTATTGAATTTTTATTTTAGAGCTGAAGGAAACAGCTCTGCTTATGTACATAAAGTAAATAATATGCAATATAAAATGGAAATGGAAGAAGGTTAAGATATTAAAAACTCAGGAATCTATTAATCCGATTCAGCATTCAGCCAAAAGTGGACGCTTCTCTGGACGAGGTCTGTTTTCGATGGCAAAAGTCACAGAATTCTTTAGAAATAAAATAAATGTGCCTGTTAATTTTCACTAACCTTCATAAAATTTGGTACGTGGAGCCACAAAAAAAATTTGAAGGAGCTTGACGTCATAGTAAGAAACTCTCCGTTATCGTTCAAATTGGAAAATTTTGAAGTAAACGAGCAGACAAACCAAATTTCATTTAAAAAAAAATTTTAATTTTGCCTGTAAATGTATAACCACAACGACATTCTTTCAGATTTATGCTTTTCTGGTTAAACCCGATTTTTATTCATCAAAATGATATAAAATTTACCATTTCCGCCCACAAGAGCTGTGGGCGTGACAACGGGTCGACTCTTACCATTTTCCACATTTCTACATTCTTAAGTGCAGAACAGCGTTATAAGCCATTCTTTTTTAATTCGGACAGATTTCGTAAAAAAAATTATTTCATCTCTCCGTTTCGCTTCAAATTGCTGATTGCGGCTTCGTTAATTCGAAGAAGAACACCTTTCCGGTAAAATACTGTGGTCAGCGTAACTGAAGTTGGACTAATGATGGCTATTTTTTATGAAAAAATTACAACGACGTCGAAGTCGGCAACCATAATAGGGCCGATTGTTTCTGGATAGGTATTTAATCAAAATCCGCAATAAAATTTAAATTTTTGCAAAATCCCAATTTTTAACACCTTGCTAAATATTTATATGTAATCATAAGTTTTTGGAAACTAATTACAAAAAAAAAACTTTGACAGATCACATCTCCGAAGAAAAAAAAGAAGAAAAAATTCCTCGAATACCTGTTAGCTTATTTCATGTATTGGACCAACAAAAAAAATTTTAAGCCAATCGTAAATGTGACACCAAATTTGAAGTCCGATATGAAAACGAATGCCTTATATACGAAATTGCAGCGAATTTGTAATACAATTATTAGATACTTTTGGCCGCAGCATATATGCGAATGTCCCACTTGCGCCACTGCGTAGAGCAAAAATGGCGCAGTGCTACACTACGATCAGGCTCAACATGTAGATATGATATCGGCAGTTAAAAAGTAAAGCAAAACGCACTCCTCGTATAAAGAAAAAACAGACCGAAATGCGTGATTGCCAGAAAATTTAAATGCAGCCCGACAAGAAAAGCGTACGAAAATTATATCTGAAAGTTCGTCGACTTACAGAATTTTTCAAGAACTCAACGACTCCCTGCAAAGATACGGATGGCGAACTGGTGCATAGTTCTCGCCTTTTTTAAATAGTCGCAGGGCGGAGGGCAACAGAGGAAATGAAAAACCCCGGCACGCGATCGTGAACCGGTGGTATAAATCTACAAATGAGTAACGCGTAATTTGGCATTCGAGGCTAAAAATCATAGTCCAACCGAAGGATTGAACTTCAGCCTCTGGGTGGAAATCATTTTCAATAGTCTGCTCTTCCGTACTAGTATTTCCGTCACTTACTATTTTTAACCACGGGGAGGCCCTCAAAGTCATTTAGCAGCTGGTAAATATGATTAAATGTAAAGTCAGGCGGAAATTTCTAGAGGCAGTAGGCGACTAATGTATTTTCAATGCCACATGTTAGTACACCACGGCTGTCATTGATTAAGGGTTGCCAGAAATAGAGTGCAGGCTAAACAACAATTCTAAGCAAGGCGTTACACATTGTAGAACCTTTACTTATGGCTTCAAAACTGACTGATCTAAAGACTATTATGAACGGGACGATTTCCAGTTTTCTCTTGGGGGGGAAAAGTCGCAGTATTCCAAGTCGAGGTATTTACAATCTTCAAGGCATACGAGGTGAAACAAGGGCGAAAGATGGGGGCATATGCCAGCTCTGTTGCTATTAATTCATTTGGACAATCTCCGCTGAATTATGTTGGAAAACATAACCAGCTTGTTTTACTCGGGATACCAGATTACTCGCAAGTAGCCGGTAATGAGATATCTGGGTAAGCAGGGCTCAGACCAGATATTCCTTCGTCCATATAAACCAATGTCATAACATGTGTAAATATTTGGATAAGCTCCAGAGCTGTAGCGTATGCAACTTTTGGCCTAAGCTCTTTAACAACCAACGATCCGCTTTGATTTATTCGTGCTTAGATCGTGTAGATTTAAGACAAATTAAAAGGAACACGAAAACAATACAATGTAGTCTGAATGGTGTTTATAGCAATAACGACACAACTCAAAACTAGAAGAAAAAAGAAACAACCTTTAATACTGTTAAGTGGCTCATTTCACTAATACTTGTCTAGTCCATGTCTAATACTTACTACTTGCTTTAGTAAGCCTTATTACTTACTTTAGTAAGGATTATACAAGGATTAGAGAAATGGGACACTTAACAGTAGTAAGGTATTTTATTTTTTTTTTAATTTTGAATTGTGCCGTTATTGCAGAGGATCATCGATATGTACCTTCCTAAGCATGTAAACGCAAGTTTGCACAAACTAAGCCGCTTCCTTGCTGATGTCTCTATCAGTTCATAATTGAAAATTTCGTTGTCTGAATTTCCGTTCCACAACATCTTGAAACAAACCCTGATTGATGCTAGACTTGAAATGAAAGAAGTTCGAGCAATCAAAACCTGCTAAATAGAACTGCGGAAGCCGGCAGATTTTTTTGTCATCTTATTCATAGTTAACATCCTGTGCAAATAGTAAGAACTACTTAGTATTTACGCACTTTCATATGTGTATTCATATGTACACGGTTCTCTAACATCTGTGTTTAGCCTTATGCTGCTTCAATTTTCATAAGCATTTCCTTTTTTTCAAGTGCAGTCCTTTTTATCTGAGTAGTTTGCGTATCAAATTACTATTTATGGATAGAGGAAGGAAGGAAGGAAATATTTTGTAAATAATTGGAAACTCGGAATAGAAAATATTTACATGGAAGCATCTGCATTAAATCATACATATGTATGTATGTGCAAATGTACCATGTTGATATGTATATACATATATCGAGTTTTGGGTATGTATTTGCGAAACGAAAATAAGATTTTCATTTTATTAATTTTTTCTCTTTGCTGTGTCCAGTTCGATAGACAGAAAGGATATGTAAACCCTCATAATCCCTTTGGAATCAAAAAACACAAAATTCGAAATGTAGAAATCTTGTAAATTTTGTTTGCTTAAAACAATAATCTGTGTTAAAATTCTTTCGTGCTCTTCCAATTAGATTCAACGTTGCAATAACTTTTTTTTACGATCGCATCGACAGTAGTGGCACATTTTTTAAATTCACTAATAATTTCATCCGGCTTCTGCTTGATCTTGATTTTTAACTGAATTTCCTGAATGAAGCGTAGAAAAATTCCACAAATTTTTATCAAAATTTCGAGCTTTTTAACCAGAAATTTAGAATTTTTTTTGCATTTTTTGTATACAGTTACCAAGCTTATAAAATTCTAGTAAAATAAGTGCCAGTTTTGAGCGGCTATTAATAAACATGAATTTCTTATGGAAGAATATGCGCAAGATCGTTTGCAAAAAATAAAAAATAAAAAAGTGAACGTCAGTTTTCCTAACTTTCGCTTTTTATATGAAAAAAAAAAACAGTAAAAGCCGCCAGAAAAAAAAAATTAAATCAATGGAATTGTTTAGCCGGTCAAAACTTGCACTTCTTTTACTAGAATTTTATAATTCTGTTTAAGAAGCTCGAAACTTAGATACAAATTTGTGGAATTTTTCTACGTTCTGTATATAGTTTGAAAGTGTGATTTATACAGTTTTTGTTAAAGCATGAACCATGAATTATAAAAAAATATCAACAAAAAAAATTTAGCTTAAAAAACATGCAAATATTAAACCCATTCATCCATTTTTGACCGCCACTGTACCTATATAAATAAAAACTAAAAAATTTATTGGGTGGGCGAATTGGTTTTCGCATAAAAGAACAAATCCGCCTTATGTTCAGGTATACCCTAATGTACATTATTTGCTCAAATAAACTTACTAATCTCCAAGCAAATACATATGTATGTTCATTTCGCAAATAGGCAAGTTCCAAATTGTTTTTGGACCTATAATTTTTCGACAAATTTGATTAGAATTACACGTATAATACGCGCATAGTCACAAAAAAATGATCCGCCCTAATGTACATAGATCGCCCTTTTAGGCGACTGCCTAGCTTGTTTAATTTTACCTTTTAGTTCTAATGCTGCCATAGGAATCCGCTGCAAGTATGTAGTCTTGCTAGTACGAGCGCAGAACCGATATTGGCAGAAACAGTCAAACACAAAATTAATTTGAGAAAAGCACTAGTAGAGCGAATGAGGGCCATTTTCTAAAAAGATTCTAGTATAATTGATTGTCTCTAAGTAAAGCAGTTTCATATGTATTCTAAAAATTATCTTGCCGTGTTTTAAAATCTCGAATATTAAAGAGCTCTCGGAAATGGAAAGCTCATTTCAAAGCACAAATAAATAAATTCTCAGAATAATAAAGCAATAAATGTGCCACCCAAATGTTGCACATTCAGTTGAATGTTTCTAGATTGTTTGTATGTGCGTCTAAGTACATACCCAGTAGAACTTGGGAGCATCGTACGATTGCTCGGTGAGTACTCCCTTGGGAGTATACGAATACTCCCCATTGCTCCCTATGCTTCTGTGTATAAGCATGTAATTTTGTATACTCCCTTTAACATTGGATGTCCTAGGAGGGGGAGTAATCCCTTTTACCTCCTAAACAAGCAATCGGGGAGCACACACAGAATTATCATCCCACAAACCTCCTAATGGAGCAATACGGGAGTACTCCCTTAGTTACCTCCCAGAAACCTCCCAAAAAGACAACAAGGGAGTGCACATAGAAAACATCCCACATTCCTCCCTAACGAGTAGTAAGGGAGTACTCCCATAAGAGTCATCCCGGAAGGCTCCTGTACGAGTAATAAAAGAACGTCTCTATACTCCCGAATTCCTCCTCATGGAGTAATGGAAGACTACTCCCACATTGCTCCATAACGAGCATTTTACATAAGCTAAAAAGATTTTGCTTTTTACGCAATTCATTTATTTAATTTTTTAATCATATACATATATACATACTTATGCACATAAATACAAGATTTAAGCTGATTATTACAAAAACAGAAAAAAACATAAATAATTATTATTACAATATTAACTAAAATTAGAAAACGGATATCGAACAGTAATGACAAACTCAAACATTATACATACATACATATATACTTTTATACAATCCACAAGATAAGTGTGGCGAGGATGATTTCCTGGAAAAGTTATTTAACTTGTATTCACCCGGGAGTGGCCCAAACTATTCACGCCTTGAAAAACTTCCGGCTGTACCCAGTAAGTTTTCTGGGCGGGGCAAGATTGCAACGCTAGAACGTATACGCCTTAATTCCTGGCCCCGTAATCTGAAATATATTTTGAGTTAAATAATACAATCATTTATAAGTTTAAACAAATGCTATCATACGTACCAGCGGCTCTAAAGATTTGCTCTCCAATTAATTTCATTGTTTCCTGATTTAAGTTTTTCAATTAGAAATACATATGTATATCAGTATGAATGTACACATCAGTTATCTGTTTTGCTTTCTTCATACATTTTCCAAAAACACAAAATTATGTTGAAGAAGGTGCGTATAGCTCTCCTATCAATTAAAAAGAATACTCCTGGATTGCTCGCTTAGGAAACATCGATTTTTGCTCCTAAGCGAGTAATAACGGAGTACAAAACCAACAAATCTCGCTTATACCTCCGAAATCATGTATCCCGGAGGATACTTTTATTGCTCACTTGGGAGATCTCCCATTATACTCCTAAGTGAGTAATACAGGAGTGCAAAACCGACTAATCTCGCTTATTGCTCCCAAATCATGCCTTAGGGAGCATTCTTTAATTGCTAGCTTAGGAGATGTCCCTATTGACTCCTAAACGAGTAATAAGGGAGTAAAAAGTCCACAAATCTCTCTTATTGATCCGAAATCAGGTCAAGGGGAGTACTCTTTTATTCCTCACTTAGGGAGATCTCCATTCAAGTTCTAGTGGGTACATACATACATACATATGTGAGTAGCAACCCAGTAGAACTTGGGAACATCGTACGATTGCTCGGTGAGTACTCCCTTGGGAGTATACGAATACTCCCCATTGCTCCCTATACTTCTGTGTATAAGCATGTAATTTTGTATACTCCCTTTAACATTGGATGTCCTAGGAGGGGGAGTAATCCCTTTTACCTCCTAAACGAGCAATCGGGGAGCACACACAGAATTATCATCCCACAAACCTCCTAATAAAGCAATACGGGAGTACTCCCATAGTTACCTCCCAGAAACCTCCCAAAAAGACAACAAGGGAGTGCACATAAAAAACATCCCATATTCCTCCCGAACGAGCAATAAAGGAGCGCTCCCATTAGAGACATCCCGAAAACCTCCTGTAGGAGTAATAAGAGAGTAATGATAACGAATATTTTACATTAGCCACATGGATTTTGCTATTTATTAAACTTTTTTATTTAACTTTTTAATCACATGCATTTGTGCAATATTACAAGATCTTAAAAATAAAGCATAAATGATACGTCTTACATAATTGCTTAATTTTAGAAATATATTGCAGAGAAATCATATGAAATTAAAACATAATAATAACAAAACGGTAAGATAAGATTTGAATTATATGCACCTATATGCACATATAAGTATGTACTCCTATATGATTTCCTGGGTGTCAAGGATGCTTGCCAGTTCAGGAATCCACCAAGCGGGGAAATTGTGAAGGTGACTTTGCTTATCTGACATCTTTGTCACCCATGCGATGTTTAAAGCCGGGGGTCACACTTAAATGCTGACACTAATTTGCGCAATCTGAAAAGTATTTAAGGGTGCATTTACAAGTAATACAATACATACTTAATGTATTTAAACAAAAATTGAAGTGCATACCAACGGACTTTTATTAAAATCTATGTGCTATCCAAATTAAATTATTGTGTGCTCCTTATGCTTCTATAAGAAATATTTTCTGTTGTTTTTTTTTTGTATGATAAATTTTTTCGAAAACACAAATTTCTTTTGGGCGAGGTGCGTATTGCTCTCCTATCAATCAAAAAGAATACTCTTGGATTTATCGCTTAGGAGACATCACTTTTTGCTCCTAAGCGAGTAATAACGGAGTACAAAACCGACAAATCTCGCTTATTGCTCCCAAATCATGCCTCAGGGAGCATTCTTTAATTGCTCGCTTAGGAGATCTCTCATTAAGCTCCGAAGCGAGCAATACAGGAGTACAAAACCGAGAAATCTCGTTTACTGCTCCCAAATCATGCCTCAGGGAGCAATATTTCGTCGCTCGCTTAGGAGATCTCTTATTTGACTCCTAAACGAGTAATAAAGGAGTACAAAACCGACAAATCTCTCTTATTGCTCAGAAATCAGGTTAAGGGGAGTACTCTTTTATTCCTCACATAGGGAGATCTCCCTTCAAGTTCTAGTGGGAACAGCTGCGATTTGATCCAATCAAATAACACTGAGAACTTTGTAAAAAGATATGATGAAACAACTCGGATACATATGAAAACAATTAATTGCTGACAATGCTGGTGAAGAAGCCATCGAAGTTTCAATAAAGAATACTAAGAAATCGCCCGCGCTTAATGAAATACATACTACATAAAATGCGTTTGTGTGAGTTGATGCAATGAGCAACAGCAGCACAGACTTCTCATTGCCAGTGGCACTACCAAAACGGCACAAGCATTGCCACCTCCGCCGCCTACACATGTTCCAAAACCAGTGCAGACAGTGTCAATGCCAATGCCGCTGCCGCTGCCGCATCAAGAGCGGCACTATAGCCCATATGATGCAGGCTTTAATTACATTCAAACAAAGGTATGCACCTAATTTCTGTGTATGTATGTATGTACATTAGAGTGGCCATTGAGTTAAATGAACAAAATTGTGAATTCCAATAAATATGAAGTTGGGAATGAAAATAAGCATTAAATTTTTTAGAAGGTAGTTTGGTAATTCCGAGTGGCTCCGGGTGGACCATACAATTTTGGAAACAGAAAAATTACAAAATTGGGCATTGTTTTTGAAATTTTCACATTTCGAGACAACAAAATGTTATTGTATGCTTCCAAAATTTTTCAAAAAGTAAGTTAAAACACTTTTCATAAGAGATTTTTTTTTGTGTGAGTTGGATGCTACTATCGACAGTGCTCGACATCTTGCTCCAAATATTGTTTGTTATTTATTTTCGCGCAATTTCAACATCCGATTAAAAGCCTTGATTAATTTAACAGCTCTCTCTGTTGGCTAATTTTTAATTGATAATTTCGTTTTCCCTTTCTGTCAGTCATGACGAAAGGTCGAACTGTAAGCGACCGTTTGACCATTTTGCCTTTCAATTCAGAGGAAGAATCTGAGAGCAACCGTATTCTTCTTCTTCTTATTGTTTGCCGCTGGAACCCTTAAGCGACTCGTTTGTCTTCTTTGCCAACTGATGCTAATTGGAAATGCCAATTGAAGCGAAGTCCTTCTCCACCTGGTCTTTTCAATGCAGAGGATGCCTTCATTTTCCTCTGTTACCAGCATCGCGTTATTGATTTAAGACAAAATTTCTTGTGTATCTCTCTTTCGGCCGCCAGTAATCTTGCTTTAACATCTCTATCTAAAATTCCACTCTTGAAATCACTGATATTCTCTAGGGTTTTTGAAATTTAGACATGATTGGACATGTTGACGATACCGAAGAAAAAGTGAATCGCATTCAAATTATCTTTTTTTCGCATTTGCGTGGGAGATCTTCAATTAATTCACCTTTATTTGCGTTATAAGACTCTTTTAGTTATGAAATTTCAATGGATTTTTCAGGTTGTCTGCAGTTATAAAAAATGCAAGTCGATTAAGTTTATCCTTTCCTATAATTTCTGGAAGCTATGTTGAAATAATTACCTTACAGCAGAGCTTTAGTGTTGCCGTTTGGAATGAATTTCGAAAGTAGCAATACCTAAATATAATTTGATGGAAAGGAAACTGTATGTTTTACAAGCTTCCCGACAAGCTAGAGCCTTGAAAATTCAAACTCGCCTCAGAACCCGACGACAATGCAATATGAAAGATGTATTAACCGGCTAGGTGGCGCATGTGTCGGGATATCTGGAAAATCCGTAGTTATGAGCCGATTTGCTTCATATTTACAACCTACATACATATACATATTACATAAATGGTAAGAAATAACCCCCAAAAAAATTAGCAGTTATTTGTTTTATTTTCCAAAAATATGAAAATTCTGAAAACTATGGTTGATTTTTTCATTTTCTTTGTTGCAAATATTATATGCCAAACTCGAAACCACTCGGCATCACCGAATCTCATTCTAAAAAATTTCACGTTTTCATTCCCAACCACACGCTTTCAGTGGGAAAAATTATGGTTTTCGGTCCGATGTAGGCACTCTAATGTACAATTACAGAAGATCTTATGTACATACCTATACATATATACATATGTTTGTATGTATAATATATACAATAATTTATTTGGAATCTGAGTAGAGATTACCGCACGTTCGATTGCTTCTCCATAACTCAGTTGCTTTGAGAGCATAAAATGCATTGCAGAAGATTAATGTGGCAACATACAGTGATTTGAATTCATATGTATGTATGCATTTATGTGTAGATGTATGTATGTATGAAGATACTAGACAAACCCCTGCAAGGAAAATTGCGAATTATGCAAAAGTTACGGTGTGCAGAGCTGAAGGATTTTGATGAAAAATTGCGTCTAGGTTAAAAACTAAAAAGAACATTCTCTTACTCAAAAGTTATTAATTCTTTTCCAAATAATTATAGAGCCAAATGATAAAAACTGATCAAGCATGCTAGTCAAAAACAATCTAGAATTTAATTTACTTTTATTTTTCAAACTTTTGGTATCCTTTTGGCACACGTAATACATTTTTTCAATAAACGAAATAAAGTGAAACGAAACGTAAATTGTCTGAAGCTGTTTTATTTCGTTTCGTTTTTTTAGTAACCATTTATTTCTCTACAGGGCAGACTGTTAAAAGAAGTTCCCATAAATTCGTCTGCTAAGTTTTTTGGCGTATGCCACAAAATTATTCCAAACAATAGATTTGAATGATCCGCGCACTATTCTGCCACACTTGCTTTGAGGGAGCAATTGGAGCAGCTGTTGTTCGTATTCAAATACATACATACATATGTGTGCATGTTCATAGTATACATGTACATTAGGGTGGTAAAAAAAAAATTGTGTCGGAATTCTAATGCCCTACGATTGCTCTATACAGAGCTACAGAAAAAATATACACCTTTTTTTAACCATGAGATATCTCAACGAAATTTGGTATGTAGGTTTGCCTTAATCCAAGGTAGGTTGGTCGAAATCGGACTTTAACCACGCCCACTTCCCATATAACGGTAATTTCCAGAAATACGAAAACTGCGATATTTTAGTAACTACTGAAGATAATTCACTCAAAATTGATACTTACAATAATTTTTAGACGAAAAATAAGAATATTATAAATTTTTGGAAAATTGGCGTAGCCACGCCCACTTATGGTTACATGTGTATATATTGGTAACCGCTGCACCAATTTCTTCCAAACTTGGCACAGTTGTTGGCCGTGGTACAGCATAAAAAACCGCCGAAACTTTTTAAAATCGGACAATAACCACGCCCACATCCCATATAACGGTAATTTAGAGAAATACAAAATCTTCGATAAATCATTAAATATTGAAGCTAATTTATTCAAAATTGATGCTTGCAACAATTCTTTACCAAGAAATACGTTTATGGTAAAATTTTGGAAAATGGGCGTGGCACCGCCCACTTATGATCACATATAAGTATATCGGTAACCGTTCTACCAATTTGTACCAAACTCGGTATGGTTATTGTACTTGTCACGTGTAAGCAAAACGTTGAAAATTATTGAAATCGGACTAAAATAACGGCCGATTCTCATATAACGGTAAATTTAAGAAATGCTTGAAACTTCAATATTTCGAAATTGAAGGACGCTAATTTACTCAAAATTGATACACCTCGGCTTACCATCTAGCGGAAGTTTACGGAAGGGTGAAAAAACATATATTTAATACTTGCGCCGGGTATTTAATGTTCGGCTCCGCCCGAACTTAGACTTTCTTACTTGTTTTTGTTATGTATGTTACCGTATAACTTTGGACCACGTTAACCGAATTCGATAACTATTTTTTCATCGGAAAGGTGGTACCTCAAGTATGGTCCCATACTAATTTTGTTTAGATCCGATAATTGGATCGTGAAGAAATTAACGATAATCTTAAATTTTTATATGAGAATTGAAGTTGGTTTCGTTTTTTGCTTAAAAATTACTTGTTGTTTCTGAAATCAGAAAATATTTAGAGGTCGGTCAAAGAATTCGCTCTATTTTTCGTAGAATTGGTATATATATAATTCTGATAATCAATAATTTCTTCTTCTCTTCGGGAGACTTTCAATAATAATACTCCAGTGTTTATTTAACGATCAATTGTTTATTTAACGATTGTTTACTATTTTTTGTCGGTCCCCGACAAACCCCAAAAATGCAATGCATAAAAAAGAGTTATTAAAAAATGATCGAATAAGCATGGAAAACTTTGAGCGACCTCTACATATTTTTTGATTTCAAAATAAAAAAAAACAGTGGCGTAATTTGTTCGGCATAAAACAATCATAATGGGTGGAAGGATTAAATTTCCGACTTAAATTTCATCGCATTAGAGTGTGTCAGTTTTTGTTGCATATCCTCCTAATTTTTTCCTTTTGGCATAAAAAATGTATGTAAATTTAAAGTTTTATTGCTGTAGGATAACCCCTACTTACTTAAGGTTGAATTTTCGGTTAATTGAAAGCACGGCATGCAGAGAGTCTACGGTGCTAAAATATGTACTTCTCGCAGATAAAAAACTATATATTTGTGGGATAATAAATCAATTTGTGTCAAAAAAGGACATTTTTCCGCGTTTGTTTATAAGGGAAATCTTTTACATTATATAATATGGATAACAACTGCATCCTCAGTTTTCACAAAGGCAACTCTCAGCTAAAACATCTACGCCTTGGCCGTTAAGAAGAAAAATTACCTGCATGGTTTCTCCTTTTGCTCCGTATTGTGGCAGTGCGCCTGACTTAAATTCTTGTAGCATCTTTAAAATGAACGTGGATACCCAGTGTCCCACCCTTAGTCTATAAGGGATATCTCAGACTTTAACAACTTTCATACTTAGACTATATAGTTCCTAGGATCTATTATAATACCTATGATCTTCTTCGGTCACTATCAAACACGAGTCTGCATAGACTCCAAGCACTTTTGACTCTGTTGCTGTTACTGGAGCTTCATCCACCGCTCAGTAGAGCTTCGCTTACATTTCCATTAATACCGATGTCGAAATTCAGAATGTTTGACTTCGCCCTCTTGTACCTTCACAAAGTCTTTCTGATCCTCCCTAATATCGGAGATGGCCAGATAGCTAAGATGGTATTTATAAATTCGCTGTATACGGATAAGGCTGAGTAGTGCCGGAGATCTTTGAATCACTTTGTTTGCGACTAGGCTTTATGAAGGGTTCAGCATGGCTGAACCTCGCTACTGACCATATGAAACCATGTCCATGGCCCGGTCAGTGATTTTCGTTGAGATGAATATACAAGCTACACAAACTAGAGTAAAAAGCACACAAATTTTAACCATAAATGTCTATCGTCAAATCGGTATGGCTTACCGATAGTAATAAAACGTTTTTGACGTAGAATACGTCTTACCTTAAGGTATGGGGGCTATGTTCA
>NW_023458565.1:3015957-3111090 GCF_013731165.1 Rhagoletis pomonella | reverse complement strand
TTTTGACGTAGAATACGTCTTACCTTAAGGTATGGGGGCTATGTTCAAATGTTGTAGTTGTAATTTTTAGAGCTTCACAAAAACGCTTATTGCACGAGAACTAATAAAGCGATTTCAAAGAAAAGTGTGGCGTTTCAAAGATAAAATTCCAAACCTGTCGACAGATTCATTTTTGTAAATAACCAATTCGGTTTCTGTCGTAAAAACAACGGTAAACATTGCCTTATATTGGGGTCAATTTTGAGCCTTTAAAGTGCTCTAGCAACTTATTGTTGGCATATATAACTTTCATTTTCGGGATATAGGTTCTTTGGAGCAGTAGAAATATTATCGGGTACAAATTTTATATAAATTTAACAAATATTGAGCATTTTACGGCAAAAAATTGTTGAAAAAATTTGCAAATTTTTTTCATTACCAAAATACTCGAAAACCGCTCGAATGATTTTGTTTTTGTTTTCTTTAATCAAAAATTCAAGAGTTTTCCTTTCGTCTGGTATATGGGAAGTATTGGTTGATATCTTCTATATATGTTTATTTTATTCAAATATATGGGCATAAATGATTTTCCATACAAAATCACCTCGTCATCATTTTGCAAACACCTGCATATGTTGGAAGTGTGGGAAGGAGACAAAAAGAATGTATGCGTATGTAATGCGGCTTTTGATAAACAGAGGCGCGCTATTTATAACCTAATCGCAGCGTGTGTACATATGTAAATACATACATACGTACATATGTTGATTGCAGTTAATGTGGATCTGTTTCTATTTTTAGTAATCTATGTATGTCTATACATACATATGTACATACATATTATATATGTACATACATATATGAACACATGTATGCATAATACGCGAAGACTTTTCGAAGTGAAACAACATTTAGAAAAAGTCCAATCCAAGAATAAAAGTAAAGGTGAGGACGTACATAGATAAAGAAAAGGATAAAGGCCAAGGTAAAAATAAACACAAAAACAAAGTTGAGTAAAGATAAAGGCAAACATGAAGACCAAGGTAAATTTAAGCACTTTACTTATATGTACATATAAGTGCAAAGGTGAAGGGGAATATGTATATGAAGAATATGATAAACATAAAAATAAAAACAAAGATAAATATAAAGAAAAAGATGCGGATGAGGATACCGATAAAAGTATAGATGAAGATAGAGGAAGAAAGATTAAAATAAAGGTAGTTGTAGAGAAAAGGATATAGATAAAGGCACAGAGACTCAATCTCGGAACTATTTCGGGATTTTAGGGATTCTCGGGACTTATAGATATAATCGATATTTTGTTGGTTTTTTTATCGATTTTGTTATCGAAATTTTTATCGATATTGTTATTGATTTTGCTATCGATATTTTTGGAACTTATCGATATAATGATCGATATTTTTATCGATTTTGTTATCTCTTTATTATCGATTTTGTTATCGATTTTATTATCTATTTTGTTATCGATATTTATATCGATTTTGTTATCGATATTTTTATTGGTTTTGTTATCGATAATTTCGGAACTTATCGATATAATGATCGATTTTGTTATTTATTTTTCTATCGATATTTTCGGAACTTATCGATACAATGATCGATATTTTTATCGATTTTGTTATCGACACTTTAATCGATTTTGTTATCGATTTTATTATAGATTATTTATCGATTTTGTTATCGATATTTTTATCGATTTTGTTACCGATATTTTTATCGATTTTGTTGTCGATATTTTTATCGATATTTTTATTGGTTTTGTTACCAATATTTTTATCGATTTTTCTATTGATATTGTTATCGCTTTTGTTATCGATATTTTTATGGGTCTTGTTATCGATATTACTATCGCTTTTGATATCGATATTTTTATCGATTTTGTTATCGGTTTTGTTATCGATTTTGTTATCGATTATTTATCGAGTTTGTTATCGATATTTTCATAGATTTTTTTATTGATATTTTTATCGATTGGCTTATCGATATTTTATATCGATTTTGTTATCGATATTTTTTTAGGTTTAGTTGTCGATTTTTTTTAACCGATTTTGTCACCGATAGTTTTATCGGTTTTGTTATCGATATTTTTATCAATTTTGTCATCGAAATTTTTATCGATATTGTTATTGATTTTGTTATCGATATTCTCGATTTTTTTATCGATTTAAAAAAAATCGATTTTAAATTTTTTTTCCGTGTGGTTATCAATTTTTTGATCGATTTTTTATTGATTTTTTCAATAAATATCTTTTCTGTTCAAAATTTTAAATCTTTAAATCTCAGTAAGCTGTAGAAAAAAACAATGGTATAAAATAAAAATAAAAATAGGGCTTTCGCTTATATTCTCATTGAGTTCTTTTCACTTAGAAGTATGTAAATTTGTAAAATTTTGGAAAAACCCTTTTTTTCTTAGTGTGTGATTTCGTTTTTGACTTGGATATGCTCTTAACCATACCACGTATTCTACGTTTAAATATAGCGGCTGTATCTCCGATACAGCCTGCAGACCAAGACGAAGGCGCTGGACTGTTCCTTTTTGCATAGTTTTAGTAGATATATACATAGATATGTATGTATATGTAGGTCTCAAGACGGCATCAGACTTTTTGTTGAACAACGAATTTTGTTTTGGAAATTCTTGATTTCTCTAGAGGATTATCATTTAACTTTTATTGGTTGGCAACCCCAATTTACAAAAGCACGCGACGCACAGTGCCGCCTAAGTGGGTAAAAGTCGAAAAATTCGTTGCCTGCAATGTGAACGTGTTTGGTATTTTTGTAAAGACAATTTATCCACTAAAAAGAATTATACAGAAATTTCCCCAAAAAAATATATTATAAGCCGCCAGGAATCCACTAAAGTCGACAAATTTTATACTAAGAATTTTAATAAGAGAGAAAAATAGTTGATTTTTTATTATTTTATTAATAGTACGGGTTTTTAGCTTTCAAAGGACGAAATAAAAAGCTGCTCATTTTTTGCACTTTCTGAAGTAATGCGTTTTTTGCTAATGCATAAAATAATTTTTTAATTTTTTATCAGTGCTATCAGATCTGCACGATTGGTTCTATTTTAAAAAGTTAAGTATTATATTAAAACGCTTGACCTGTGGACATTAGGGGGTTTATTTTTTTTTGAAGGGTTGCCACCTGTTAAAAAATTTAATTAAAATTTTTAAATAAGTTAAATGAATTATTAAGTGATGGGTATCAATAGAAATGTGCATGAAAAGGGTTTATTTCTTAACTAAATGTAGATGGTTGCCGCCTGTGAATAAAATCAAGTTCCATTGGAATTACAGGAATTATGTTATTGAAATAGATAGGTATCACCATATGGGTGTCAAACGAAAGAGGTTTAAGAAGATTTTAGCCTGAATTACGGAGAGGGTTTCCACCTGTTTTTGAAGTAAAATTTAGTTAAGCTATCTAAACGATCTCTTTGAAGGGGAATCCAACTTCGGAAGGAAGAAGAACAATCAATCTACACAGAAAAATTTATAGAGGTATATAGGTTCAAAAACAAAGCTTTTTTCTTAACTAACAAAATAAGAAATTGTATGACTGAAGAGCATTCATGATCTTTATGAAGACAAATCCTTCTCCGATAGAGAATGCGCAATTTATCTATGTAAAAAACAAAAATTTATAAAATTGTATAAATTGGCTTGTTGCTGACAAATTTTACAACAAAGAAATATTGACTAATCGCTTTGAAAAGAAAAGAAGAAAATTTATATTGATCTAACAGTTTAAACTTTTACAGGCTTGGCACTAATCATGAAATGGAAGAGAAAACAAACTAAAACAAGAGGTTTATAAAAATATATGCAGAGCCTTATAAAACTTTTATAAAATCAATTGTTCTTCACACTTAGAGATCTGGGTTATCCGGGCTGTCTACTGCTATGTCCCACAGGAGCGGTGAGATTACTACCCCCAAGGCCGCCAACAAAGAATAAGAATTATTTCGAAGTATTTCATTTCATTTCCTTTTTGACAATGCAGCAGAAGACACTTCACTCGACTCACACTTGCGAGTGCTTAAAATTTTGTAGACTAATTACTTCCATATTTTGTATGTAGAACGGCTAAGCACGCGAGTAAAATACATACATAAATACATACTTAGACTTCACCTAGCGGACGTACTTATGCAGTTCAAGTTTGCTTATGCTATGCAATTCATAAACAAATGTACGCCCGTGTGTATGGCGGGTGGATTCGATGCCAGTTCATTACTAAGCCGTGTGCCATTGTGCCGTCTCTGTGCCGTCTCTGTGCCGCCTCTTTAACAAATTCTTCAAATGCATTGCATTGTCTCTGCTTTAAACCTTTGAGGCATAAATTATGCCACCGCTGTAATCTTTTAATAATTCATAAAATGTATCAGAAACCTACTTCACGCATGCATAAACGTATACCTACATACGTACGTACATAAGTACTACATATACGACTACATATGCCTGTTCGAGTAAGTGGAATGAAGTTGCCAGGCGCATGAAATTCTGCATTGGAGTGGTTGCATATTCCACAAGCTGCCATGAGTGCACGTGTCTGATTTCAACGCCAATCTGTTGTCTTGTGTTGGGGGCGTGGGGGTTGGGTAGTGGAGGTGGTGCACTCAATGCCGCTGCTTGCAGCTACGATTCGAGTATGTGTCTTCATCATCGTCGTCGTTGGCGGCAGCCGCGTGTTTCGCTTTTTCATACTTAAAAGTTTGTCGTTTGTATTAACGAACAAAATATGTACAAACGAACAAATGTGGCGCACAATAACGTTCCATCTTTTTGAAGTGATAATAAAGCACTCCACCGCGTTCGGTTATATTTTCTGTGCCATGTGGCAGGGTTAATGTGTTATACTTTTGTAAAAGTTGAAGCAGAAGGCATTTTAGTTACTCATAAAAATTTAATTGCAGTCTAGTTTGAAAGAGTTGAGTACAATTCCAACGAAATACCTAGCATCTAGAGATAGCACAGTGCATTATTCTATTAGGCGCAGTTTAATCGCAGCAAATTTTAAAGACGAAAGCATAAAATGGCGTTTTACTACGCTGTGCGACTAGCGTAATAAGTCACGAACGCCATCGAGAGAGATAACGAATGCGATTTTGAATGTTGCAAATGAACTCGTTTTTCAAAGAGTTTAAGTTACATATTCACATAAGAGATGTCGTCTTTTTAATCGATTAAATCGAAGATCGATTACTCGAGTCCTGCCGGTTAAGTTTTTTTTTTTGTTTCGATTCGATTCGTAAATCGATCGAAAAAATTCCCGAATCGATATTTCCTCAATTGATGCATACTAATCTATGGGTTACCCTAGAAAAAATCTTAAAGAAATTTGAATTTAAGGCTGGTGAAGTTTGTAATTTCAGTGCTTGGTCAGATCGCAGTGTTTTGTTGCATTATAAAAATTAAGTAAAATACGTTATTTCACATAAAACATACATATTTGAATGGAATTTGGAAGTTCGATTTATTTTTTGAAGATTTCTCTCTGCATCCATTATTCTTACTACAATTAGAATCGATTAAAAATCGATTTTTTTCTTTCGATCTGCCATCTCTAATTCACATTCGTTTGTTTTTTATATTTGCCTTTGCATTTCGATAGGCGCTTCCAAACAAATCATTGGATTAGGTTAGGTTAGGGGGGCGTGTCTGGCATATTCCGTACTTTCACTCGGAGACCGAATTGTGCGTTATGAGTGCTCTCTCGGTGGTAGTGTAGAGCTATCCCCTTCTTCTATGTTATAGACCATTGTAAAGTCCCATATATCCTCTTCTCAGATCATATTAGATTTTTGAAATCGAATCAAAAATAGTCATTCAAAAACTGATGAATCTACAAAGTCGTATTTTCTGCTCTAAGTCGACCTCTAAATGACCTTTAAAAAAAAACTATAAAAATATGCAATAATATTTCTCATAAAAACCAATAAAATTAGGGGGCAAAGTCTTGAAATTTCCAAACAAAAATCATTTTCGATGGGTAGCCGAATGTATAAACAGCCATACAAACCAGTCGTCTTTAAGTTTTACCCCATTTCGCTTCGTTAAGTAATTCTTGGTATGGAAAATTTGCATATGTGTTTGTTGATGTGGAAAAGTTCGTAAAACACATACGTATGTATCTCCCTCACGATTCACCAGCAGAGGGTTGATGCAACGGGCTACTCCACCCTCCTACTGAATTTTTTAATTTATCATAAACTTGTGCTTCTTTTACGACTTCCTTGCGCCACCCTCATTTGCAAATTTTACAATATAAGTATTTTTTTATTTTAACAAAAATTAAGCTTTTGGCGCGTGCAATTAATAAATAAGTAAGGACTACATTATTCCTTGTAAACGGATGCATTCAAAGGGGTTGTTATGCAAATTTCACTTGCATTGCTTGCGGTTATGCATTAATTTCGGAATGATTTTAAAAATAAGTAAAAGGTGGAGTTTCCATTAACAATTTTTGCTGTGTTGCCACACTCGCACATGCATTTTTGCAACCAAAATCCTTTCAAACGATTTCCCGAACCCTACCAGAAGTAAAGTTTCGTATCGATACACTAGGGGAATTCTCGGAGTCTTGCAAAGCCCTTGCACAGTGCACGGATGGCATTGATTGCACGGTAAAAACCGGTTTTCCAATGAGAAAGCTTTGCAAACCGTGCAATCCGTACACCGTGCAGGGGCTTTGCAATACTTCGAGAATACCTCTAAGGTTTACAAGGCATTTACACGTTTAGATGAATACCCTGAATGTGTATCAAAATTATATTTTTTTAAATCCGAAATTTTTTAAGAATATTTGCGCTATGTTCTCCTTATAAGTTTGTACAAAAATCCCCAAGAAAATTCCTTTAAACTACCACCCTACCAAATTTAGTAGAAAAAGTCTAATAACGGCAACACTAAATTCTTGACAGATGGACAAAAATTCCTTACATTACTTCTTTTCAAGCGAGATTGACATTGATAAAATATCAAAGGACATCTGTCATAAGTATTTGTTAAAGAACTATGAACTAAAAATAATAGAGACAGGACATTTTGACCCCTTTTTACGGTTTTTCTTTTGTATGTTTAAACTTTGAAATTGTTAAATTTTCTACAAATTTGGAAATATGTATATGGTTTTTGTTAGACAATGAGCTGCATTTTCATAAAAAAATATATTAACCATAAAAAAAAGAAAAATAAAAGTAGTGAAAACTGGTCAAAATGTCGTGTCTTTATTATTTTTCACATGACTGTATGTCTGAGGCAGTAGGTAGACACATCCTCGTATACTCTGACATGAACCGGGTTGTCTCATTTGGGTATCGGGATGATAGTCATAGGCAATGAAGTAGCAGAAATTCTCACCAGAAAAGGGACCCTTTATTGGTCTGCCATGAAAAAGATGTGAAAGTATGAAAGGACTGGACAAGTATGAAAGGTAACAGGCAGGCTAAATTCTTCATTCTAGTAGTAAGAACCGAAAGGTCTTCAGCCTTTGCAGGCTTTCTCACTGGCCACTACAGCAAGTGTTGTCAAACATCGAAATAACTCTGACCAGTATTGGTTGTGTCACGAAGAACAGGAAACATAAGAGTATATTATGTGCCAATCGAAGCCGCTACTAGAACCAGACTTCGCTTAGAAGCACATGATCTAAATCGCATTCGGGCAAGCGACATCGCGAGGGTTGGTAACCCTGAAGTCCAGGCATCGAAACTTATGCATAAAAACCATAAAATCGTTATTAAAACAACAGATTTGTAAAACAATAGCTAGAGAAAATATCGTCTTCAAAGAAAACCCGTTTTTTCGCTCTCTGTAAAATTTGAGTGCTATAAGATAGGCGGTTTTGCAAAAACATCGACGATATGCTTTTCCTTAAACTTTCTGTAGAAACCTATAAGACTAATCGATGAAGTTCAAGTTTTTATACATAAGTTCCATGTTTGTGTATAACCACAAATGGTGATTAGGTTTCAAGCCATTATCACAAATTCTATTGACTCATTTTTGGTCAAACTCAATATTGGCCGCATGGCAACGC
This sequence comes from Rhagoletis pomonella, assembly GCF_013731165.1. Classification (NCBI taxonomy): domain Eukaryota; kingdom Metazoa; phylum Arthropoda; class Insecta; order Diptera; family Tephritidae; genus Rhagoletis; species Rhagoletis pomonella. Next base: position 3,103,038 of record NW_023458565.1, on the reverse strand, counting down.
GGTATTTAAATAACTATAAGCATTTGCAGAGAAACTTTTCCAATTAAGCTGAATATAATACGAAGAAGTGTTTCGACAAAGGGTCCATTGTGGTTGTTGGCCAAGGCAACAAAGAAGCAATGTGGCAGCAGACAGTGAAATGAAACAGAAGTACTACTAGTCAATAGAAAGAAAGAGCAACAAATGGCAATTGAATGGCTTTCGAAGCAAAGAGGAGGATGTGCGCTGTTTCCATTCATGCGCGCAGGGAGTTGATGACATACTGCGGTGCAGGTAAATATAACAAACAACAATAGCAAAGTAGTCATTGTTGTTAGTGTTGGCATCGGTCAAAAGATAGTAAAAGTTGAACAATAAATACTATGGAGTGTCCATAATGCAAAGAAGGAACTGACTAACTAAACAACTAACTGAGGACTACGGCCGTTGTATTTTTTTGCTGTTGAAGACAATGAACAAAAAATATTCAAAGAGTAGACGCAAAAAACAAAGCAAAGTGTAAAAGTGATTGCCTGATTGTTTCACTCCGTTTGTGTTGATGTCTAGGCAAGATGTGTTATTCTATAAAATACATACTTACATACATATGTAAATATATACCCTGCAAAAATATGAGGACCAGGTGGTCCACTGTGTCCTAGTTTAAAAGTATGTGCAAAAGGACCTGGGTTCGAATCGTCACATACGATATCGTACTACGCGTCACGTAAAAACACATTTTTTGGATTATGACATACGTGAACGTACTCTTTTTCCCATTCAGCTTATACTGCCTGACGTATCACGTAATTTTCTTTCGTATCGTTTTTGATCCGTGAACGGATGTTACGATTCGAGCCCAGGTTAGTAGTAGTAGTAGTTGTTATGCTGACCTAGAGCACTGGATTTAGTCAGAACTTACAGGATGTCGTTCCTATTGACATAAAACCTGTAAGTGGCAATACATTTGAGAGAGTAACTGAGCAACTGTTCCTAGTCAGAAGTTACAGGATTTAGTCGGGAGTTTCTTTTCCTGTAAGTTCATGAAAAGTGTCAAACGATCAGCTGATTTGCATGTGCAAGCAAAAACAAACAGCGGTGAAAGCAAAGTACCTTAAATTTGTAAAAAAATGGAAGTAAACAACGAAATGTTTGAATATGTATAGATTTTAATAATTATTTAGTGATATTTCAGCTAAATCAGTGTTGTACAAATGACATGTAAACAAACCGACTGACGTTTTTACAGGAAATAGTGCTTTTTGCGTTCCTATGCACTTCTGCATCTGTTCTCCTTTTACTCTCATTTGAGAGAGTAAAATTGTAGTTTGACAGTTCCACAGGTTTTAGTCCGAAGTTCAAAGGAACAGACTAACTATGTGTTAAAGACCACCTTTTCGTGGCCCATCGGAAATATGATTCGGTTGTCGAATGTGCCTTGGTCAAACAGGAGTACTTAGTTGTCTAGGCGGTCCCATTTTATGCAGCGCTGGACCAGAGGTGGTCAGGTCAAATGACATCGCAATGTTAATGTAACTATATTTTCTCCATATATTTGAACCATTTCGGTTATTAGTGTTGGTTACAAGGTAGGGAGGTCTTGTACTAGTATTTAAACTAGTCCCACTTTTTGCAGGGTACATATGTGTTTATATTTATATATAGTATGTGTGCAGTTACATTTAGATGTATTGTACATACGTCTTTTTTTATGTAACAAAGTTTTTCCCTACAAATTGTTTTACATATGTATTTACTTTGTGAGAAAAAGTTCTTTGACCGCACACTCTATGGAAAAGCTATTTGTAGCAATTAATTAAGTTTAAATTGATTGAAAGTACATATGTAGATATGCATATATTATATTATGCCCATCGAAAATGTTTTTTTTTTTTTTGGGGAAATTTCAAGACCCTACCCCCTAATTTTATTCTTTTTTTATTCATTGCCTACTTGTATAGACTTTTTAAAGGTCATTTAGTGGTCGCGACCTGTCGATTTAGGTCAGAAAATACGATTTTGTAGATTTATGAGTTTTTGAATGCCTATTTCTGATTCTGATTTCAAAGATCGAACATGATCTGAGAAGAGGATTATAGGCCATCAAAGTGATATATAATAATATATTGTCGGACTTGGGATTTTGAGATTTTTTTATCGACCAGACCAGAAATAAAAAAAGCTGGTTGTGTTTGAACACCAAAAAGCGGTAGCTCAGTTAAAAGGTTCATTAATAATAATAGATTGGCACTTACACATATGTTAGGGTTTGGCCGAGTTTCTCCTTCGATTTGTGGCGTTGATGTTGTCAAAAAATTTTAACTTAAACAAGTAAGAAAGTCTAAGTTCGGAGCCGAACATTAAATACCCGGCGCATGTATTAAATATATGTTTTTCACCTTTCCAAAAGCTACCTCTACATGGTAAACTGGAGTGTATCAATTTTAAGTAAATTAGCGTCCTTAAATTTCGAAATATTGAAGCTTCAAGCATTTCTGAATTTTACCGTTATATGAAAGCGGCCTCAATTTTAGTCCGATTTCAATAATTTTCAACGGTTTGCGTTTATGTGACAAGCACAATAACCATACCGAGTTTGGTATAAATTGGTAGAACGGTTATCGAAATACATATATTTGATCATAAGTGGGCGATGCCACGCCTATTTTTCAAAATTTTATCATAAACGTATTTCTATAATAAGCTTTAATATTTACTGGTATATCGAAGATTTTGTGTTTCTCTAAATTACCGTTATATGGGATGTAGGCGTGGTTACAGTCCGATTTCGCCCATTTTCAATACCAACCTACCTTGGATAAATGGAAATATCTCAATTTTTGCTTGAGTGATCGTGTACACGGACGGACGGACAGACAGACATGGCTTAATCGACTTCTCTATTCATTCTTAGCATTTATGTATACATTTGTCTATATCTATCTCGATTCGTTTTGGCTGTTACAAACAACCGTTCTGTGAACAAAGTTAATATACCCTTGTGCACAAGTGCGCTCGGGTATATAAACCTTGCAAATATTTAACAAAAATCACCATGTACTTAGCACTGCTCCCCACTCTATGTATCAAATGTTAGGCCTAGATTTATACAATAATTCTTAAGGGTTAATGACCTCAACATCTTAATGCATGTACATTAAACAGTCTAAAAATAAACTAATTGTTAGTAGTATGTTAAAAACCTACTGGCGTAGTACTTACTTGAAAACTACGGTTAACTGTAAAACATTTTTTCGTGTTACAATAAAATAAAGCAGCCATAAGAAGCAGTGCCAGAATACCTCAACTAGGCGCCAAGCGGCAGGCCACGAGCAAATAATAATGATGATGTGAACATCTATAAAGAGTGCACATGAGCACTTACATACAAATGTACGTGGGTAAATATATATTCGTAGATACACATACATACCCACATATTTGTATATGCATGTACTTAGTATGTAGGTGTAAGTTCGCAAGACGAAAGGCACTTGAACGGTAATTGAATTTAAAACAAAGAACAGCCAGAAATAAACCATTTTACATATTCACAATAGAAACACTAGAATGACTGTTACGAATATTTACGTAAATGAAAAATATAAACAAATGTACGTAGACGTATGTATGTGTGTATATTTATACTATAGCTTACGTTCTTCAGCCGATGGGCGATTGAAGAAGATGTAAGAAACACAAGAAAATAAGAGCAGTAGTCGAATAGTATTCTGTGAATTAAAGTAATTGTGTAACATGAGTAAGCAAAGCTGTATGGAGAACTTAATGGAACTTGTATAGCCCAAGAGCAAAAAAAAAAAACGAAGAATAAAACTTGACCCATAAATCAAGTGTGCACAATTGATCAACTGACGCCAAGGTGTTAGAGTAGAACGGGTTTGCTAACTGACGACGGATACGAACTAGAGGGCTGCATGAATTCATTCAAACTTCTAGCCAAACAGAGTATAGTAGACTTGAATATTTTACTTCACATACAAAATACTAGTTGTAAGTTATGAATATACATACATTTTGTTTTAAATTTTTTACCTTCAAATGGAATAATGTGAATGAATGAAAAACATTCAAATCATTCACACTCATTTCGGGAAAAGTTTTTTTTCGACAAACAAGTTTGTTCGTATTGTAATAGAAGCGCAGCGGTCCAGTAGCGAAAATGGTCACTGCACTTCAGGAAATTTAATTAATTTAAAATTAATTTATAAACCACTTTATTTTCAATGATAACTAATTGAAATTCTCCTAGGAAGCAGTCAATTACCTTTTCCTGGATGTATTTTCAACTAATTTAAAATGCATTTGGATTAAATAAATTTAAAGTTAGTCGTTTGAATAACTTTCGTTCTGCACTTCACAGATGCTTTTTCGTACTTCCAAGACAAAAATTGTTTCTTTGAGTAAAAAAAGTATCGAAGTTCGAAACGTTTACTCTTTGCATTTGTTTTAAAGTAGTCTTTCAATTAGTTGATTTGAAAAAAATCAGGGTGGTGACATCGACACTAATGAGGATTAAGTGACATCGTCACACTCTCTGTGAATCCTAAACGACACATAGCAGACAATGACACTGGTCATGCAGGTGTACTCCTATCAAAGGCTTCTAACAAACAATGTTCATTGCATGACATTGTCATTGAAGACTTAACATGGCCGTACAAGACACTTAAGTGACTAATCGCTACGGGGTTCATACAAAAAATGTTCATTTATTTCAATTAAATTTATTTTCACTTTTTTTGAATATTGTAGTGTCGAACAGGTATTCACTCAAATTCAAAAAAATGTGAAGCCAAAATCATTCATTCGTTTTGTATATGAATAATTCATAAACCGTTTTGAATGAACTCATGCAGCCCTCTAATACGAACATATGTACATAAATACATACATATGTATAAGAGTATAAAAAATAAATGGAAGAGGGGTAAATGCACTTGAGCTTAATGCTTTTGTATAAAATAATAAAAATATGCAAAGGATTGGAAACAGATTATGAATGAAAACTGAGTCAAAACAGAAACGAACTTGCGGTTTTTAGGTGAAAATAAAACGCATTTTTAACAAATCTTCAATATTCCCTTTCCTAAAATATTCGGATATTAAATCTCTCATATCGTTCAACTTGGACTTGCCTTGATCAATGCCTTTATTTATTCACCAATATCGGTCGAGGATATATGTACATACATAAGTTGGTATTGAAAATGGGCGAAATCGTATGGTAACTACACTCCCTTCTATATAACGATATTTCATACTCGATACAAACTTTTAAAAATTATTGTGTGAAGTGTAATGATGGCGTAAGATAAGATGATTATGAAATTTTGTAAAATGGGTGTGGTGCGCCCATTTACGATGAAATGCTTTATCTCAGGTAGCCGCATGTCTAACCAAGAAATCTGTTGAACATTTTTAAAATTGTGCAATAACTACGCCCACCTCCCATATAACGGCAATTTACAGAAATACGAAAACTACAGTGAAACAGTAACTAACTACTGAAGCTTATTCACTCAAAATCGATTTTTTGTTTGTAATCTGTTAAAAATAAATGAGGCTATTACAAATTTTTAGAAAAAGAGCGTGACACCGCCCACTTATGACTATGACATATCGGTAACCGATATATCAATTTCTACCAGACGATTTATTGATTCGTACTTTTGAAATCGGCCTAAAATAACGACGACAACTTCTATTTAACGGAAAATTTCAGTAATACGAAAACTCCGATATTTCAATAACTAACGACGCTAATTTCCTCCAAGTTAATCTCTTAACCTCTTATTTTAAAGACTTTGGGCCTCAATCTATATATTAATATATACGCTAACCTAAATTTTGTATCTGTTCGTTTGGCGATTCTACCGAACCGATTTCCAAACTAAGAACGCCGTTGAAAAGATATTTTTCTATAGATGAGAGTTTTTATGGTTTCAAAATTGGTTGAAAACTGCGGCCAAAATCGTCGCGACGTTTGAAAATTTCCGTATTTTTGTATAGTTCAGGTTGAAACCTGTTCAGTTTGAGTTGTTTTCGCATTTTGTTTTACCTCGTATTTGAAATTAAATTTTTTTATCAAAGATAAATGTGGTGATGAAGAAATAAATGATAACGATGAAGATAAAAAAGAGAAGGCAAAAATGAAGATAAAGACGAAAATGGAGACAATGAGAAATACAAATACATACAGAATTGGGGTAACTGAATTGAAATTTTTCGACCGGAATCGAAATAAATTCAGTCATAAAAGTTACCTGAATTTATCGAACCATCGAAGTTTATGGGTATCGAAATGTATCGAGTTATCCATTTTTATTGAGTTATCGCAACGTATCGATCCGTTCAAACTGATAAATGTTTATTGAGTTGTCGAAATTTATAGACACAAAAACTTAGTTGTCGAAATTTATGGAAAGTTATCGAGCTATACAAATTTATGAGATTTTCGAAATTTGCCAAGTTAAAGAAATGCTTCAAATTATCGATATTTATTAAATTATCATTATTTATAGACTTAACGAAATTTATGGAGTTTTCGTAATGCATAGAGTTCTCTCAACTTACAGAGTTATCGATAATTATTGATCTACTGAAATTGGTCGTTTATAGAATTTTCAAAATATTTCGATTTATCGAAATTTCAATATTTTATAAGTTTATCGAGTTGTCACTGCTTATCGAATTTTATCGTGTTAACAGAGTGTAACGAGTTATCAAAGTTTTTTCGATAACTTTCGAAAAATGTGGAGCTGTCAAAATTAAAAATTTATAACGCTATCCAAAGATATGTACACTTATGAGTTATCGAAATTTATCGAGCCCTCGAATTTCACGGTTATCTAAATTAGTCGACTTATCGAATTTTGCTGAATTATCAGATTTTAGTGTTTTTGAAATCCATCGAACTATCGATATGCATCAAATCATTGAAATTTATCGATAAACTGGAATGCATCGGGTAAATTTCAAGTCCTGCCGAAGTCATACAAACCGTCAAAGATATAAAAATTGTAGTCACGTTTTAGTTCCAAAGTAGAAGATTTTCCGGTAAGCTACTTTTTACGTTTTAAGTTAGAAAACCGTGTAAAGTTAGAAAACCTCTAAAAGGCTTTTAAAAACTAGAATTTCGACAGTAATTGGCACTCTAGTAATAATTATTTCTTAGAGTGTGTTTTTTGTAAAAATTAAAATTAAAAAAAAAAAATTCGGTTGCCCTTACGAACCAGCTCATTCGTATAAATTTAAGCTTCAATAATATAGGCTGTTTAACCATAAAAAAAGTAATATTATCTAATAAAAACAAAGTTAAGTGCATGTTATGTAAAAAAACAGAGTGTGTGCACACTTTTCATCTCTTTGACGTCAATTTCCGCACGTAAGCATGCTCATTTTCTCGCATTACAACAACCAATAGAAAAATTACGGAAGCAAATTAACATCTGAAACGCATACAATATGCAATGAACAAGCGATAACCACACGAAAGGAGAGAAAAACCGAAAATCAGATTAAAAAATAAATTTAACACTTTAATCAAAAATTGAGTGTGAAGGCAATTTTTTAAAGATATGGATTTCCGCTGTGAAAATGATTAAATTTATGAATTGAATTTATTTATTGTACGATTATGAATGCAAGAAAGTACAGTGAAGAGAAAATAATTTTACAGCATACATATGCATGTACATATGTATATATGTGCAACACCTGTACAACGTATACTTAATTTTAAATAGAACTTGAATAAAATTCGGCCGAGAGAGCTGAGTGTTTCTACATTAAGAGCTCTCTGTAGTTCTCAAGAAAAATCACGAAACATATATTTCCTTATTTCTGTTGTTTGAAAAAGTACTTTGCTGTCGTTGTAAATTTGCTTGAAAAAATAATAATAATTCTTGGGAGCTGCAAAGTTCTAAATGACCTACGTTTACATCTCGGACATTGTTTAACTATATTATTACACCATGCAACAGTAAATTTTAGATACAAAAAATGATTATACTCGCGAAACTATGGATTTTTTTTAAGGACTTTGAAATTTAAAAAATATGATAATGTATTTAAAAAATTCAGTGCAATGCAGGATAACAATAAGGGTATCATTTAAAGGTAAAAAAAATCTGTTGAATTATAACAGAATACATTTTTTGGTGCATAAGGACGAATGGGTATGGAAAATGTCCTTTACAAATTTTCTCCTTAAATATCCTTGAAAATTTGCAATATTTATTTTTGAAAAATGTATTGTTTGATGACCAATATACGCAAGAGCTCGTCATCGAATTTCGTGATGCAAAGTTAATTAACTTGAAAATATAAAATTTATTAAAAACACATTTTCAATACCTATTCGTCCTTGCACACCAAAAACCTTTATTATTTTTGAATTGTACAGAATTTTCTCTCTCATTTGCTACCCATATTGTTATTCTACATTGCACTGATTTTTTTTTTTTTAATATTTTTTGAATTAATCATATCTTTAAAATTTCAAAGTCCTTCAAAAAAAAACCCCGACGTCATAGTGAAAAAATAAAAACACGAGTATATCGATTTCTTCATGTGTTTTGAAATTATTTTGATTTTGTCGCACGGTGTTATTTTTAAAATGCTTCAAAGTTGATCTACGCCATTTATTAAGAGTTTTCTCCATAACATTTGCACATCACTGTAATTCAACAATAATAATGTAATCAATGTAGCGAAAATCACAGAGCAAACATTAGTTAAAACCACACACAGCGGGTGCATAGCGTGTTGCCTTTGAATTCATGAATTTACATCACTTCCAATTCCAAGTGCACTTTACGCATTTCTATTTTTCTTCGTTTACGTTGTAAAATCAACAAAAGTTCAACTCTCAGAAAAGTTTAAACAATCAGTGTTTTTTATCGGCTAAATATGCTTCGCATAAAAGAGGTTAAAGTTGAATGGGAAATGCTGCATTATGAGCATTTGCCTCGAGCCATCTGAATGCAATTTTATTTCATACATATTTTCATCATATTGATATTTCCTGTTCAATTGTAAATTTAAAATTTTTTGCATCTCAAATAGCATTTATTTTATTATATACCCCAACAATAGAGCGTGTTATACATACATATGTACATATGTACATATTTGCAGGTCAATATGCAGCCTTTAAAGAAAAAAAGTTAGAGTAATTCCAATAAATTGCATTTCAACAAAGAATAAAAGGCCTAGCTTATGAATATTAATTAAATTCATTTAAGTTTACATATGTATGTACTAGGGATGGCAATCCCGGGATACCGAAAAATTTGACATATCGAATATTTAGTAAGAACTTGTTTATAAATTTTGAAGTAGGATTTTTGTAAATTGCCGTTTTGACTGAAATTAACAAAAGGCTTGAAACTGTACTTTTAAATTGCAGTCTGAGCCTTTTTTGAAGAAGATTTAAGTGAATTTACTCATAGCGTCGCTAATGTAAACGAAACAGAGTTTTAAGGAAAAGTTAGATGATTTTATACATCAATTTACTCAAAACTTCCTCAGATTGAAAAACTTATAATTTGTTCGACATGCTAGTAGAAGAAGTTCAAATATTTTGTAATGGAGGAGAAAGGGGTCATTATCTTCAAAGGGCTTATGACTACCTTTTGCAAGTTCAGCCTAAAAGTGTTGAGGCCGAAATATGTTTTTCATCAGTAGACTTTGTATGTAAAAACTTCGGGTCAAGATTAGAATACTCCGCTTTGAATGCTTTGCTGCTCTTACGAAAACATTTTAAGTGCAATAATAACAACAGCGTGCCGGCACAAAAAAGGAGTGTGTGTTTTTAACCAAACCCACCTACCAACATGTACTTCGACCCGCTGAATCCGATTCTGAGATCCGTTTGACTCTTACACCCTCAAGATTTCGAGTAAATTTGCTAAAAATGACAATTTAAAAAATGTTTTACTTTAAAATTTGACTGATTTAATAAATATCGCTAGCTTACGAGTGCAAAGTGGCTAAGTCCCAACTTAGAAATTGTACAGGAGAGGAAAATACTTCTTATAGCAATTTTCTTCAAGTATTTCGCAAAACTTTGAATGCAACCTTTTTGCCTGTTTAAAGCAAAGCAAAACTCCATACGAATCAGAGGGATTTGAGCTTTATTAAAAGCTTTCGAACTATTTTGGCCTTATCGTATTTTCGGAGCTTTTTTTTGGACTTAGCAAATTTTCCTTTCGTTGAATATAAACGAGAAAACATTAAAAAAAAGGACCTTTACTCTTTTCGAAACGATACATTTTTAATTTATCTAGCCTACTGTACCAAAATATGTTTTTTGATAAAAAGTGAAGTTTGCAACTTTTCACGCTAAGCTAGCGTTATGTGAGTTTTACAATCAGTTTATCGTAAATTTTAAATAGTTTTATTTTATGGTACATATGTTTAAATGCTTTCAGATATTGAATTTTTACTCATATTGATAAAAGTTTTGACTCAATTTGAATCCCGGGATAAATTTTGGGATCCCGGATTTACTTAAAAAATATCCCGAAACCCCGGGATCACAATTTTCCTCATATTTTGGGCATCCCTAGTATGTGCAAACAGGTATACAAATGCGCATAAGTAAGTTCGTATGTCGTGTGTGCAAATATTCATAAATAAGTACAAAAAATTCATAGTAAAATATGTACTACAATTCACAGCATTTTCATTGTTTCCTTTAAAATCACAAAAAAAACCTTAATTTATTTGGAAGAAAGAATAATTTTTAATTTCAAGTATACCCGGTTTACAGATGCCCGTATTAAACCAATTTTTAAAGCATTGTTCACGAAGGATTCTGGTTTTTCTGCTTTTGACATGTGGCTTCACGACAAATCGGACTACAATGGATTCTGCGATAGCTCCCAATGTGGCTCTGTAATTTTGTGACTTAAAACAGTCTACGTTCGGGCGAAAATGAATCGCCATTATATAGTCAATAAAGTATACTTAGTTGTTGACTAGTGAGATTGAAAGAAATGTGTGTATTAATAATAATAATAATAGAATGGCGCTTTCACATATGTTAGTGTTTGGCCGAGCTTCTCCTCCGATTTGTGGCGTGCGCTTTGATGCTGAGAAATACATTCATACAGGCCATTGCCTGCCGAGGGACGACCACTATTAGAAAAAACTTTCTTGTTTTTCTTTTTATGTTGGGTTGAAACGGGCTTTTCGTAGTAACGGTATTGAACCCTTGAAAATCCATATATTTATTTCGATCGGGAACTCTGTTTCTCTTTAGGGGTCTTCCAATAATAATACCCAATTATTTATTTTAAAATTTTATGGGTTTTTTTATGGGATCCCCTGTTTTATTTTTTGGAGTTTTTAGGAGTTCTATAAAAAATATTTAATATTAAAATATGGATAAATAAACAGTTGGGAATCAACACTGGAAGTCTCCTGAGGAGAAAAAAAGTTTTCCAACTGAAAAAATTGGATTTCCATTTCTACAAAAAACTGTTTTTTTTTCCACATAAAATACATACATGGAAAATTTTGAGCGTTTTGAGCAATTTCTAAATATTTTTTGATTTCAAAATAAGAAAAAAATAGTATAGTTTTTCTGGTATAAACAAATGCTAGGCGGTAGAGCAGTAAAATTCCGACTTTTTTGGACCACCTTAATGTATATAGGTACATTGATATTTTCTGTTTGCTTCGATGCATAAATTTTTCAAATTTACATGGAACAGTAACAGTACTACTGGACGATTTACTGACTAAATGAGTAATTGCAGCAGCATTGTACATTTTACAAAAAAATAAGCAAAAAAGAGAGAATAAAAGAATAAAAAACCATAAGTAAACCATAAACTAAGCGACCACAAAACTTCAAACCAATTTTTCAGTGTTCACACTTGTTTCCAAGCAAACATTTACACACATTTCCTTGTATGGGAATTTTATTTTATTTTTTTAATTTTTACTTATCATCATCACTGGTACTCAGTGTTGTAGATGATGAGGTTGTTAAAAGTTCTACTTGTTTCAACTGTCAAGTAAGAGTAAGGAGAATTCCTCCACAGGGGAAACGTACATACATACGTCTAGCCACATGTCTCCAACCAGAAGACGACTGTAGCAAAGAAAAGGTGGAGCATTTGTTGTTTGGAATTTGTAAACAATTTGGCCTTTTATGTCTCTTTCTGTTTTTTTTTATAATTTGTTTCTTAGCCCCACTAACCGCTATGTGCGTTGCTTGTCATTTCATCCGCCTTGTAGGCTGTTGGCAACATGATCTACATATCTGCTGGTGGACAGCAAAGTTGTGTTATTCAATCAACATAAATTTGTGTTGTTTTGTCTACATACAAATGCAGTTGCCTACTTACGCACAAACGCATTCCTATGTACATTCATATAGAGATTAATTATTCATGTCTGAAGCCCCTCCCGAAACGTGCTTACCCACAAAGTGATTTGCATCTGATTTTGACAAACCGTTTCGTTTCAAATTCTTTTGAGTAGGCGTTCCTCAATTATGTGTTAATCTGGTAATCTCTTCCTTCAATATGCATTCATATATTTTTTTTACGTTTTAATGTGTGCAACTTACCTGGAAAGATAATAGAAAGTAAAGAAAATTTAAATAAATTGACATTCAAAAATTTCTTTATAAATCTTTATTATAATCTACATACTAAAAATCTTCAGCGTATTAGATGTGTTCATATATACTAATACATACTTATATATGTACCGTAGGGTGGCCCTTATTATGAAAAGAGCTCGGATTATCGGTCTCACACTTTTCGATCTACATACGCACACATTATATACCAATTCTGAGAAAAATTTGTTTTTCCCCATATAAAAGACCATAAATAAATTTTTTTTTACAGTCAAACTTGGCCAGATATTTTTAAGTCCAAAATAAAATTTCTTTTCATAATAATAAACACACCGCTTATCTAATTTATACAAGTTTGGTATCAAATGAAAGACGACTAAAATAGCTTTTAAAATATTTCAATAAAAAATGTTGTTTGACTACCATAGAGCAAATCTTGGGTCAGGAATATGCATTTTTTTTGTATTAAATTATAAAAAAAAAATATTTAAATAAAAGTGGTAACCTTCGTTCGCTAATTCTCTTTAACATCTATTTAAATCCTCTTTCATTTGATATACAATTTGCTTAATTTAGATAAGCGGTTTGTTTATTATTGGGAAAAGACTTTTATTTTGAACTTAAAATTATCTGGCAAAGATTAACTGTTAGAAAAAATAACTGTTATTTACGGTCGTTGTAAAATACATCAAAAATTTGAGCGCTGGTAGCCAGCTCTTCAACTTCTTTGGCTGACCTAAAACTTTGTATAGTTTAGTCTTTAAGATATGCGCACATTTCTAGGGGGTGAGACCAAGAATGCAAATACTTTTATTTTTCTCCATACAACTAAGGGCCACCCTAGTGTACATATGTTCATAGATGTTGAAAACATTTCGTTCAAAATGAAAAAAAGTTATAGAGATAAGCCAGGAAATGTGTTGGCATTAAGTAATCAAAGAAAATTTTATGTAAATGACATTTGTTAGATATGTATAAAAAAAACAAACGCATCTTTTGTTGTTTCATTCGAATGCACGATGTAGCGAACAAAGGTGGCGCATCTCGCAAATCGCTACTTTGGTTTTGCCGATTTTGAAAATTAACAAGTAAAAGTAAACAATAGTTTCGTTCCTCAACTTTACTGGAAAAAACTGTCAAAAAGCAAAATTGCTCCCAGAGAAAGAGAGAAAAATTAAAAAGTACGGGAACGCTTTTCGGGTAAAACCTGATGAAACTGTCATTTATCATTTGGCGATCTGCTAAATTATACGCAAATAAACAACCAAATTAACAAAAATACTTAGAGAACTTGAAATTTTTTCACTACGATATATTTAATAGGGTGAAAATGCAGATGTGCTTTTGCTTTTGCTTATTCAACATTCAAATCGTTTGAACAGCTGATGGTTTGACACTTTATCAGATTTTACCAGCAGAAATTCTTCGGGTAAAATCTTGTAACTTCTGTAATTTTGTAACTAACTGTAAGAGAGGGCCGATTTTACTCTCCCATTTTCCCCTACTTTGCCAGAGAACCGAGTACGGGAACGCTTTCTGGTAAAATCCTTTTTTTGTCTACCTGTCCGAACATGCACGTCTAACCAAAGCACGCCAAGACGGCGTCCTCACTAGTTCAACTCAGACCATAAAAGGGTTTCGGTTCCGCAAAGACGCCTGAAGATCCATCGTTCACCATGCCGTTGGCGACTTCGTAGCTTTGAGTCCCCCCGTGGTCTGCTATCCAAAGTGTTTCTACTGCTAGGGGAAATTCCCAATTTTTTGAAGGTCAACGAGTGATTGTGGCTCAATGGCAATATTTTTCTTTGAATTACATTACTTTTCAAAGCCATTTTGTTTCATTTCAAAATATTGCTTCTGTCGGAAGCGCTACGATTAATTGGCATGAAGTGTTAAAAAAGCGCACTCTGTGCCGTCGAGTTAGCTCGAATATCTTATTTTTCAGTCGAGAAAAGTAATTTTGAAATTTTAGAATTACTACGGTGTATTTTTCTCAAAATCATATATAATTCATTTATAAACAATATATAATAAAATAAAATAAAATGTTTATTATACTTGGGCGTACAAAACTTTTGATTCTTATTTATTTATTACAGATTGTGAAGCGATTGAAACCGCAAATAAGTGAAGCATTTTGATAAATTTCTTTTTTTAATATGTAAAACATGTACTATTTTTAGTCAATAATTTTTAGAAAACGATAAGCTTTTTTCAAAACTCAATTTGGTATACTATTGAAAGTTCGTCTTAAAAGGGTGTTTTTATATACTTTTCTTTTGGCACTTACTATAATGCAAGTTTTCAGCAGAAAAGTATCTTCTTTCCATTTAATCAGAAAATGTACTTTGTATGTTTTCCAAGTCCACATATGGATCTATATCTCGGGAACCAAATGACATACAAAAATTAAACATCCATGGTTTAAATTTACATGGTTTACACTATCCACACGCGATCATGATCGTAACTTTAAAAACAAAAAAGTGGGCCGTGCTATCATAGTAGCACAATGCCACTAATATTTGCACGTACAAAATTTCGTTAAAATATCTCAATTTTTACTCGAGTTATCGTATGCACAAACGGACGGACAGACGGACAGGCGGACGGACAGACAGTCAGTTAATCGATTTCGCTTTTCATTCTGATCATTTATGTATACATTTGTCTATATCTATCTCGATTCGTTTTGCCTGTTACAAACAACCGTTATGTGAACAAAGTTATAATAAATACCCTTGTGCACAAGTGCGCTCGGGTATAAAAAAAATATTTAGAAAAATCTGCAATGGCATGCTCTTTGTAAACAAGCCGTATAATACCTCAACTTCTAGATTTATTAAAAATTTTCCAATGCAAAGAGCGTAGAAAAGTTTTAGCAAAATAATACCGGCATTAATTAAGCAAAATTAATTTTTTCTCACTTTTAAGTCAATACAGACACTTTTAAAATTAAATATACAACAACATCATGGGTATTTAGGTAAGCTATACACATATACATACGTATGTATCTAACACCCCTGTAGTCAAATGAACTAGTTGTAAACTACCTTACAACTAGTATGAACCGCATGCCCAACTAGTCAGCCAACTATCTTTTTTCCATGCAATCAACTGGTATTTTTAACATGGGGATGTCCTACGGGATGGCAATTGTCAGATTCGGTCAGAAATATACCAGTATCATACTAGTCCAAAATAGACAGAAAAATACTAGTCTAATTATGGACCAAAACCACTACTTTGGGAGTAAAAAATAAAATTAATTCATGAATATGCAATAAACAACTTTTAAGTACACTTTAATATATAACACATTTTTCTTTAGCAGCCTTAGATTTGTCAATAATTAGTGTCAAATTTATTGAGTATTAATTAAAAGAAAAAATAAATACATAGATATTTCAAACTTTCGAATATAAATTTAAATTCATTTTTCATTAAGTGTTATTAAAAGGAAAAGGTTTCAGGTACAATAAATACTATATTTTTATCTTTTTAAATAATATGGAATATGCAAAAGAAAACATTTTAGTTAAAAATAAAATGAATTCTATAGATAATTTTTGAGTGAACTAAAATAAAAATAGAAGTTTTCATTAAAATAAATTAAATTCATTAACTTTGCACATTTCAGTCTATTATTTAAAAAAAAAAAAATAATAATTAATGTTTAAAATTTGAGATTTGGATAAGAATAAAATAAATAAGTAATTCAAGCAGTTATTAAATATTCTTAATTTTTGTCTATAGTTTGGCTTGTTGATTGATATTAGAAATTTATCAAATAATTATATTAATAGTGTAATTAAAAAGTCAAGAATAATTTAAACTTATCAATAATAACAAAATAATGATGTAATTAAAACTAATGAATTAATTGACATTTTTTTTAAGTAATTAATTCTTAGTAAATAAAAAGGTTATCCATAAAAACATGCCTTAATTAATAATCATTATGAGTATTAATCATTATTTAACCGGACTAGTATAACTGAATACGTATTCGATTTAATGGTTTACAATATGTATACCCAAATAAAAGTTATAATATTTTTTGTACTTTATTATAGTAAACTGTCGAAGTTAAATAAAACAGGGCCTGAATAAATCGTTTCGTACTTGGTACAAGTCTGGTCATTTTCGAACTAGTTCGGTTTCAGTCAGGGAATTATAGTTGTAAACTAGTATTTTTCCTGACTAGTTTGGGATTTCACTGCAGGGACTGTACAATGACAAATACAAGCGAAGTTATTTTTTAACAGCTGTTTATCTTTGCTCGTCTTTCGTTTATTTAATTCAATTTTTATTTCTTTGTGGACCGCTGCGACCGTCTATTCGCGAAATTTTTTTTTTATAACTCATGAACTTGCGCTGACTTTGCGGTTTTGTTTATTTATTTTACCCTTGTTATTCTTTTTTCGAGACGGTATTTTTATTCTAACATTTTTCTGTATGCGCGCTGCTTTGGTTTTATTTTTTAGCCACCTGTCATACTGTGCGAAATGTGGAAATTTTCCATTTGCTTGGCACGTGTATTTTATCACAGCTCGTTTACTTTGACACTTTTCCTGATTTTATTTGCATTATTCTGCAAAATCGACATGGGTTTTATTGCAAATTTATATTCTAATATATTTTTTGGCGCAAACTTAGAAAAAGCAAGTAAGGAGCGTTCGGAGGAAGTATACTTCAACTATGCGGAAGGATTTATACCTTTAAACAACATCAGAAAATTTAACTTTAACCTATGAAATTTTATGTATATAATAGGGGTATTCTCTGAGTAGTGCAAAGCCCTTGCACGGTGCACGATTTGTAAAGCTGTCCCATACGAAAACCGGTTTTTACCGTGCAATCTGTGTAATTTGTGCACCATGCAGGGGCGTTGCAGGACTCAAGGAATACCCCTATATTATAAGCAACCAGGGTGGGTGTCGATGTGGTGGGATGTTTTCACCTTCACTACTTAGATGGGGGATTTATCTAACAAAAATTTATATCTGAACAATCAGAGGTAAACATTTTCACAGTAGACCTTGTATGATTAATTAGTAAATACATAGGTCTTAGCTGTCTAAATGTGCGAGTATACATACAGTGGCGGTCAAAAATTAATGGATGTTGTTTCGTTTCTAATATTTACAATGCTTTTCATGCTAAAATTTTTTTTATATTTATTTATAAAAATATGGTTCATGCTTTAACAAAAACTATATAAATCACACACTCCAATTTTGTGCAGAACTTATAAAAATTCCACAAATTTGTATCTAAATTTCGAGCTTTTTAACCAGAATTTTTAGAAATTTTTTGGGTCTGCATTTAACAAGCTTATAAAATTCTAGTAAGATAAGTGCAAGTTTTGAGCGGATAAAAAATCTCATTGATTTATAATAATTTTCTTTTGTTGACGGCGTTTTGCACCTTTTTCCATATAAACATGAATTTCTGTTGGAAGAATAAGCGCCGGACCGTTTGCGAAAAAAATAAAAAAAAGCCAACACCAGTTTTACTGAATATATGAAAAAAAAACGCAAAAGCCGTCAGGAAAAAAAAATTATTAATAATCAATGCGATTTTATAGCCGCTCAAAACTTACATCAAATCAAAAAAATTATACCTTGAAAAACATTGAAAATATTAAAAACTAAACACCATTCGTCCATTTTTGACCGCCACTGTACATATGTACATTATAGTGACTCGATGTTTTTTATTTTCATTGTGCGGCAAAAAAAAATATCGAAACACACGAAGCAATCAACATGTATACTCACGCAACTATGGGCCAAATACAGTAAAACTGCGTTTTCAGTTTTTCTCTCTGGCGTCATGATTTTTTTTTAAGGATTTTGTGGTTCCAAAGATACGATTAATTACAAAAATTATTTAAAAAATTCAGTGCAATGTAGAATAACAATATGGGTACCAAATGAAAGTTCTGATCGGACGCGTTCTGATCCGACAGATGGCCGAAATATGTAGTACGGATGCAGAAACCGCTGCCAGACCCGGGACGTGCGATAAAAACTGTACAATGCTTCCGACTTTTCTATCATCAGTTGCGATTGTAATCATTTGCTGGAAAGCCTATGCTGCTGACGTGCGCTCTCATAAGGCATTGGTTCATAAACATCCATACCAACAGTCAGGGTCGGAAGTGTTTCAGTTTTATAAGAGCATAGATTCTGTTGTTATCAAGCGGGGCTAGATTTGGCAGCAGGATTCTCTCAGTTCTCTCAGGATATCTCTACGGTCGCGCTGAGTCGTCTGCCCACAATGGCCAGTGACCGTATGATCTGTGCTCCTTCGTTAAAAGCTCTAGGTTTCCATGAAGGATTTGCTGAGCCTGAGTAATTACGGAATGTGAGCCCTTTATTTTTATTTGCGGTGCTTTCGTTGACCGCGCCTTTTTGACACCAGATATTGTGTTCTTGGAATGGGAGTTTCCAAATTTTTAAGGATCCTTGGGGCAGCCCCATGGTCGCACTGGACTTTAACGCAAGGAGAACGTTTCTTTCCTATTGCGCTACTCGGATGAGTGACACGGTCTTTGTCCCCCTGATGCTGAACCGGTGTACGACTAGCGGCTCATTTATCACCCATTACGGGTTTGTACATGGACAACCCAGTAAGTTGAGCATAGCCCGTGCAGAGCTTAGAGTTAGCTCTCTCTGTTTAGGGTGCCGTTTCGAATCTTCACCTGAAGATATTAATCTTGGTTGCCCCTGACGCGTTGGGTGAGCGTAGTCGGTCAATAGGCTGTTCTGGTCTTACTAGTTGCACCCCACATAGGCAGCTGCGAAGTTTTTCACATCGACTGCCTGTTATCGTGCATACCTATTTGGAGCTAGCGTGGCGGCCTCTAAAATAATTTTGTCTGTGGTATTTTTAACCGTTCAGAGAGCGGGATCAGATTATTTTTATTTTTATTATGACTGTAGGATGCATACAGCGGAACCTTTTGCTGTGGTAACTTAACCGTTGCTTTCGGCGACGGAAAAGTGTCCGGTATCTTTCTTACAGAGGCAAACGACGAGGATAGATTCAAAATTTCGATACTGTTAAGTGGAATTAAAGGATTTTTTGGCTACACTTATCACGAAATGGGCCGCCAGCTTAAATTCAACCACCAATTGTTCTGCTGTTCGGAGGCTGTCTAGAGAGATTTATGACGGAATTGGAACTTGGCGAGACTTATTCAATAACACAGACAACTAAATTTTCCACCAGTGTGTCCATTTTGTAATTTGTTTTTCCAAAATTGACTTTAAGTAGGGTTCCACGCGCCATCCTTCTAATTGAGCAAGAACAGTCTACCTTAAATTAAGACTAACTTGGCAATAAACGGTATGCACCAAAGTTCGTCAAGCTTCTAACACAGCTGCTTAACTTTAACGAAAAAATTTTAAAAATTGTGTTCTGCCTCTTATCAACTCCTGACTTTGGTCACAAGTGTAATCAACAAATATATGATTGAAAAATATAAATTGCATCGAAAGCAATTTCTAAAGCAGACTAGAATATAAATGGCGATCTGGGATTGTGTTCAATGAGGCATACATCTTGAAAAATTCAATTCAACCAAGCGGCAGCAGAGCTGACAAATTGCTTAAGAGCTAGTTAGGAGCATTTGCCATACAAAGGAAAAATCGCTAAAAGAATTCAAGCAAACTAGGGAAATAAAAGCGCGCAAAAGAGGTATGTATACGGTGACCATCCGTCCTGTATTATACGGGACAGTCCTCTTTTTTGACCCATTTTCCTGGTAATTAATTTATTTTATACGGGACGCCAAATGTTCTGTATTTCTTTTAATGTCCCGTATTCGGTGCTCTGACGCCTTAACAGCTCATTAAAATGGCATGCCTATGAACGAGTTTTAAGTGATCTTGTTATAAGTATGATCGTAATTTTTTTTATAAACAGTTATTATTTTCTAATCTGAATGCCTGTGATTCGAATCGAGGAATAATTACAGTGGCCAAAATTGAAATTAGGACTCGACATTTTAGTAAGTTTTGGCTATTTTTCCTTAGTTTATTTATATTTTTATTTTATAAAAGTAAAGCTCTTTTCCTAACAAAACCCATATACATACATAATACCAAATTTCCAACTTTGTGCAAAAAACTATAAAAATTAATTTTGCGCTGTTTCGCCAAAATTTCAAAACTTTTGATTAGAAAAAAATTCGGTTTGCAGTTTTGCAACTCATTAAAATTGAGTACAATAAAGTGCGAGTGGAAAGTGCTGCTTCTCTTTCAAAAAAAGGTCGAACATACTTACTTTGTACGAAAAAAATGCTTAACACCGCCAACAAAAAAAAGTGCCAAAAATTAGTGGTAAGCCTTACCGACTTAAAATTGCACTTTATTATACTAAAATTTAACGATTTTTCTTAAGAAACTTTACGGGGTAAAAATCTCGAGAAAATTATCCTACAAATTTGTGATGTTCTTATAGGTATACCGTTTCACGGAAAACAATGTGGAAAAAACTTTCAAAATAATTTTTTGTCCCGTATTCGGCTCTCATAAATATGGTCACCGTAGGTATATACAAAGAAAAGGAATCAAATCAATAACAACAACAACTAATTGCAACGCACTTATAATGATGACCATTGTAGTATTTGAAGTGATTAGGCTGATTGTGAACCAGAAGCGAATTGTATGACAACAACAAGTACGGGGATAAAAGATGAGCAGTAAATACCAATACCAACAATAACCGCAAATAAATGAACAAATAATGGCTTATATTAAATACGTATTGATGAATTAACGCATCAATATACTTACGCAAAATGATTATCATTATTTATCATTCGAGCGTAAAAACAAGCATCAGAGCCAGAGGATAACAGCAAACTCATCAGCCGAAAACACTTGGCGAACGAGTGGTGCAACATTTCTTAATACATAAGTATGTATATACAGTATCGGTCATATCTATAGCACGCCATTTCAAGGTGATATTGTGTGCCACTTATGTTTATTTATTTATTTTTAAGAATTTTAAATTAAAATACAGTTCTTACTCTAACAAAACCCATATAAACCCAAGTTTAAAAATTTGTAGAAAACTACAAAAAAATGCAACAAATTTTCACCTAAATTTCAAACTTTCTTCTCGGCAGTGTTTGAATTTTTCTGAATACACAGTTTTATAGCCCAATCAATTTTAGTCTGATAATGTGCAAGTTTCAAGTGGCTAGAAGTTACCGTTGATTTTTTAGAATTTTTTTCGCCAAAGGTGTTGCGGTTTTCTTCCATATACAAATAAATTGAGTTTATTCATTATATGGAAGCCAATGCGACAAAAAATTAAAAAAAATTAACGGTAGTTCGTAGCCACTTGAAATTTGCACATTATCAGACTAAAATTGTAGGGGCTAAAAAACTGTGTACTCAAAAAAATTCTAACACTTCCGGGAAAAAAGATTCAAATTTAGGTGAAAATTTGTTACACTTTTTTGTAGTTTTCTACAAATTGTTGAACTTGGACATATATGAGGTTTGTCTGAGAATGAACTAAATTTTAATTGAAAATTCTTAAAAATAAATAAATAATCACAAGGGGCACACAATATCACTTGGAAATGGCGTGATATAGACATGACCGATACTGTATGTATAGCCTTGTGGTCAGCTGATTAAATCAAGTGACAGTTTGACTAGTTTTGGCTTTTTTTTTTGAATTTTTAATGCTTAAATTTTTTTTTTATAAAATATGCTCGACAATTTCTTTTGTATGGGAGACAATGACCATCAGCAAAAAAAAAAAATATTGCGATTTGCGTCTTGAAATTTGTACTTTAACCTACTAAAATTCAGTGGGCATACCTAAAATTTTTCTAAAAATTCTGAAAAAAAAGTTTAAAATTTTTGGGTGCAAATGTTAAAGTTTGTTGAATTTTTATAATTTTTATGTGGTGCTGGTAGGTTAAGTGCTAGACTTTTATAAAAAAAATTTAAAACTTTAAATTAACAAACGAAAAAATAGCCAAAACTAGTAAAAATTTCACTTGACTTAATCAGCTGACCACAAGTGTATATTTGTACATAAATACATACATATGTATGTACATTTTTAGCAAGAAAAAAGTGCAAGAACTGCGAATTAGAAGAAAACTTTGCCGCATAAAAGAAAACAACAATTGAGGATGGCACAGACAGACGGCGGTGTGGTGTGCGCCAACGACAGCAGTCAACGAGATTAGCCGAAAAATTGGAGCAATGCCAATTGTGAATTGCATTCACTGGGAGACTGGCTGGGATGATTGTTGTAGAACCAATTACATTGCCGTTGTATGCATTGACCGAGAAACCGCGGGCGCACAACAGTTCTGCCAGACTAGCCAATTGGCTGAGTGACTGATTGAATTGTCGGCTAGTTAGTTGGATGTTGGTTGCTTTTTTGCAAGTTACATACAAATGTATGTTGCAACTGTCTACTTTTGAATGTACACATGTACATACATATGTAACTCTCTGAAAAATTTTGTTAGCTGATATTACCGCCGCCGCTATGGCTGTTTTCCTAATGCAATTTGCAAATTGTTAATTTGAATGCGATAAAAAAAAGTCGAGTAACTGATTTCCTACTGCTAAATATGCTAAAGGATAATGTTGTTTTGTGCGCATTTCTGGTTATTTCAGAGTTATGCTTTTAGTTGCATTTTCATTAATTTTAAGAGCCAAATATACACCACACCAGCAAACCGAAATTTACGTTTGCGCAAACCATTAGCGCTGTGTATGGTGCTTTTGAAGCTTTATGGCGATTTCGTTTCTACAAAAAATGTTACCTTCTCTTCGCCCTTTACTTTTACCGGCATGAGTTTAATTAAAAAAAAAATAATAATAATAATAGGCCTTTCGGTACGTCAAATTTTTTTAAGCCATCTGAAAATAATAGTTTACAAAGGAAGCGGATTCGAATTGTATCTTCGAGAAAACGGTACGCCAGTATTTTCCTATGTCTTTTGACTTGAAAATCTAAAAAAAACTTTTATTCAGAGCATCTGCTGAAAATAAAAACTTACACAAATAGTATAGCGTTGAGGCTGAAAAAAATGATTAAAATGCTCAAATAAATAAATATTTGACCCTCAAATTTTTTTTAAAGATATTAGTTCTGTTCGTCAAGCAAAAAATGTTTACGAATTTGTGCAAGTTATCAGAATTTCTGTTCACATCGCGTTCGTGCAGACCAAAAAATTATCCCTCACTCAAAAATTAAGAGCGCAAAATGACAATTCTCTTGGAGAGAAGTTTGCGAATTCTTGCTGGAAAAATATTTGCCAGCAAGAATTGGAAATCACGTTAAACATATGATTGTGGCACATAGTTGCATTTTTGTAGACAATAATTTCAAAAAAAACAAGTTCGGTAAATTTACAAATTTATAAACATGAGAGATTTTCGAATGAAAAATGTAAGTAAATACTTGTTTACTTAATTAATTTATTAAATTCCAATGATTTGAGATGTACTCGGCTGAAAAAAACTATATTCGTATTCGGAATGCAATACGACAAATTAATTGAAGCGTTTGTTAAAGAAAGTCAAAATAACAAAAAATATATATGCAGATTCTTTTTGTTCATCTGAAAATATTTCAAAAGCTCTATAAAAATTTATTATATTTGAAATGCAACCGTGGATATCAGCTGGCAGGGAAATTTGCAAATTTGCGTACGTGCAGAAATTTGCAAGTTTCTCTACTTGAGAGAGAATTTGAGAGTATTTTTTCTTGCTATCCGAAATTTTGAGCGTTGGATAATTCTTGCTTGCTTTTCGACGAACAAACCCATTGTAACATAAATGGAGGAACCTACAGTTAGTACACTCGGGGGCTTGTCGAGTACAACATGAAAATAGGTTTCTTATAAATACTGGGCTATAAAACTGCATACCTAGAATATTTCTAGAAATTCTGCATAAAATGTTTGAAATTTTGATGATTTTTTATAATTTTTGTGCAACGTTTGAAATACGCAATCATACGAAGTTTAGTACATAATGAGATAGACTTTTATACATAAATATTAAGCATTAAAAAACAAAAGAAATTTAGCTAAAAATGGTCAAATACAGGCGTGCCTATTATTTCCGCCACCAGTGTATGTTTGTCTGTTAAATGTCAAGCTCTGGCAGGTCTCAACACTTGACTTATTGTACACACGTCCAGAAAAAAAAGGGAAGTTTGGTTCCACTATTTTAATACTATTGTTACAGGCAATACTTTTCAAATATTTTTGATGCATGGCAGCCCTTTTTAAGAAATTATACTTTCAAGACATTTTATTTTATTAAATCACTTTTACTCTATCGAGAAACCAATGTAATCGCAGTTGGTTTTATCGATTTATGGGTATATAGTAAGGCCAGCAGGTATAAGTGATAGTGTACAAATATTATGAAATTCTATGCGAAGGCCAATTAAATTACATACATATGCATTTTTTTCTCATTAGTCATGACAACAAAAAAGTTTTCCGCATGCGTTCAACTTAAGGAAAAGTCCATCATTTCTAATAAATTTCCTTAGAAAGTAAAATTTCACTGTCTTGTTAATTAGTAGCAACTGAAATTCATTGGGGTCGTTATAGTTCAGCGGATAATGACTCAGGCGTAGTAGATGTTTGTATGCATACATACACTGGCGGTCACGCACATCTTCCCACTTAAGGGTTTTTTTATTTTTTACAATTTCTACAATTCCTACTACGTTCAGATTTTTGTAATTTAACACGCATATTTCGTAGATATTAGAGCGTTATGTAATGCAGTCATTTTTTTATATAAAATAATTGAAAAAATATACGTATTTTCTTGGGCGAATATAATTGATTGATTTTTGCTACGATATTTTCAAGTCCTTCTCCAATTCCTTATAAAACCGTTTATAATATGATAAACTGGTCTGGAAACTTATAACACTGGTAAGGAGCTGATCCATCTTCAGCCGAAGCAAAGACTTGTATCCGGTTAGCAATTGACGAAACTGGATGCATGCTAAATTTCGTTCCCACAACATTACCTAAGATTTTTTTTTCGATGCCATCTTACTCTTCGCATTATATTGAGTTAGCTCCCGCTTCACTTCCTGTTACAAATCTGGCGACTTAAAACAGGGAAATTTCCCAGAGGATTCACTCTCAAGGTCCAGAACTATTTTTTAACACACTTTACACAAATAATTATGTTATAAACCTAGGTTATATATATATTTCATGCAATGGCTTAGCGCGGAAACGGAGAAATATGACATCAACAGAATATTATTTTGGTTCTTCTATAATGCCAGATTGAGGCCGTTGCAATAACACTATAGCCCTGGAATTGCATAATACAATCATGGAACAGTAAAGGGCGCCGTATATGGAAAGAAAAATATCCCCAGAGCATTTTCGCTTAACAATTTCCAGTAGTAAGCTGTAGATGACCGCCAGTGTATGAATGCATATGTGTGTACATACAGCGCTTATATTTACATACATATACATTTATATGAATGTCAAAGGCTATACAAAGGAGACAACTTTTGATGAGGAAACAGAACAAGATTTATGAATTTTTGTAAAAAATGTACCAATGTGGGCTGCTATCATTTTATTCATAAAAACCTGAAGCACTTTCTAATAGAGATGCCATTAATTTTCATTTGTTTTGAGTCGCTTATTTTTTTGGTTATTTCATAGCTTTCAACAAATTTGTATGCGTACAATGCATGCAGGCGTTATTATCTCAAACTCTGAGCGCGCTAGGCTGCATTCGAAATTGGGTTGAAACATAATTTCTTTACAATTTTATTTCCTAATTATGAATGCTATTACTTAGTTTGTGAGATTATAAAAAAGCTTAATGCTCCAGCTGAGATGCTAAGCGTATTTTGTAACGGTTGCCTAAAGTAGCTCCCTTTCTTCGTTTTAATACACAACTTGTATGCCTAACTGATAACTAAGAAATAAGAGCAATGAAAGCCGCCAAACTATGTACATATGTATGTATGTATATGAATATCACTGTAATTTGAGATTTTATAGCAAACGGCGTATAACGAACTCGAGTAGCATCTTATGTCCACTTTGGTTCTTCATGAATGAAAAGACCAGGAAGAGACACTGAAAGAAAGTCTACTAGGCAATTAAAGTTAATTTGGTGGTACAAAATTCAAATTTCAAAAGCGCTACTGGAAGTGGAGAAAATTTATGATGAATTTGTATAATTGGTAGATTCCTGCACACAAATTTCTGCTACTCCGGAATAACTCTGGGATTTGTCGGAAAGTAATATGTGACAAATATTACTTTTGATGTCTGTATATCTAGTCAACTGTTCCATTTTGTTTGAGCATCGACAAACGAGAGAGTAAGCATTACATATGTACATATGTACGTTTATACCCGAATGAATATGTAAGCACTATATGCACGTATCCTCTCAGAGAGAGAACACACTTTATGAACTGATACAGCGAAATCAGATATAGTATAAGGAATGTTTCATACAATTGATTTTCTCTACAAATTTCAAGTCGATTATTTTTTGAAACAACTTTTGCTATTCGACTAATCTATTCGCCAACTAACAAGAGCTCTGGTATGTATATGTATACTTATTTACGTTATATTTGTTTGAAACGGTCATCCGCGAGGAACACCCTTACGCTCCAGGTCCTTTGCGATACTGCGTGAGTGTTCATCTCTACCCCTAATCTTTTAAAAGCAGTTCATGAAACTATTGAATTTTGTCAGGTATCTGCTTAAAATATATTCAGATTCCTCGGATCCTAAACCGCCTATGCCTTTTATGTCATAAATATTTGCATTTTAAATACTTTTAATTGTTTTAAATACTTCTCCCGACCGCCAACTTTAAATTGACAAAAATATATATATTTTAATCACCAACCTGGGGCCGATGGTGAATTTTTGAACAAATAAATCTTCTTTTTTTATATAAAAGCATGCAAAGATTCTCGTCGCCCCTCGCACTGAGTTATTCACTGAGGAATTAAAGTTTTTCGGCCAAGGGATATTTTTGTGTTTTTTTTAATTTATTTGGATAATTTCGAGTTTCAAATATCGAAATGTAAGTATGTACATTGTTTCACTAACTACATACCCGTTCGAAGAAACGTACGGGGAGTTAATCAGAAGACACAAAGACTGACAAAGTCTGTATAACTTTTGTGCACGGTGATTTAAATATTTTGTAATAGAAACTTAAAATAAAATTTTACAATTTCTCACAGCTAATTATGTAATCAATTTCAAATGAATGCGCACATATGTGAGATGTACATATGTATGTATGTGTGTGTGTGCATAAGTTTTTTTAGGTCATTTGTAACGCACGCTTGTAAGTACATAAATATAAAATGCTTTAAATGCGTTAATTACTATTATCAATTTCTGTTAATCACTTTTTTAACAACTTATTTGTTTAAATAAATTATTTGCCTTGATATTTCATCGTCGTTTGCCAATAGTTACCAAACACCTGAACTTGACTCTGTTTAGCATTTTTTTTGCCAGTCTATAGTTTTCAGATTGTTGCAACATGGCTGCACAAGTATTTCATATGTATGTACATACATATATATGTATAAGTACGTACACTAGGCGACAAATGAAAGTGTACACCTTGTTCGAATATAATATTCACAAATATTTTCATGAAAATTTTTTTGCATTAATGGCTTATGAAAATAAAGTTCACAAAAATTAAAAAAATGTTCAGCAAAATTTTCAACTGTTTATTTAGAATCTCTAGTAAAATTTTTGAGTACGTAGTTTTGTAGTCCATTCACTCATAGCCCAATGAAGTGCAAGTTTCAAACGGCTGAAAATCCCGGTGATTTTTGAGAACTTCTTTCCATTAAAATATTTCAAAAAAGCACCGCCAGTTGATATATATAAAAAAAACCCTAAAGCCGTCTCCAAAAAAAAAGTGCTCTCAAAAATCAATTATTTAGCCGTTTGAAACTTGCACTTCATTAGACTGAAACTAAATAGGCTACAAAACTGCACACCCGATTTCCTAGAAATTCTGAATAAATAGTTGAAAATTTTGCTGAATTTTTTTATTTTCTGTGAACTTCATATAAAGTGTGAAAATTCGATTTACATTGCCATTTTTTCATGAATAATGCAAAAAATTGTTCATGAAAATATTTGTGAATATTAATAATATTAGAAAAAAGTGCTCACTTTCATTTGTCGCCTAGTGTATGTATCAGTTCAAAGTGTGGTGAGTAGCGATAATTAAATTATCGCTTGCAGGGCTTAATGCTGGAGGAAAAAAATTAATGATTTAATGAATAGTTTGGCACAGACTGCAGCAATAATTAATTGATATTTGCAACAGGGATTACCACAGCAATTCGTTTTGAAAACGATATGGTTTACGCAAAAAATGTTTAATTTGTATGTATATGAGTGTATGTAAAAAAAAATTAAAAATAAATACTATATAATAATATCAATAATAAACTGCTCTACGATTACATTTTGAATAAGCATTTGAAAGGTTTTATATGTTCTTTGCTTTTCTAAATATTGATTTACCTCGATGCTGAGGTCAAATTTCGACGTTTAAACCATAAATAATATTCTTTTACTACTTTCGACCTGTGGAATTGTGGTTTCATGAAGTATTTAGTTAATTCAAAAAGAATTTTTATTAATTTTTAATCAAGAAAAGCTTTTAACACTTACACTGCGCCAAAATGTATGTACATATTTACTTCGAAAGTATCACTCCAAGCTAACTTTTTAGAGTAAGTAATTTGTACATATTTATTGGTATTAAAAATAATCTTAAAGAGAACTGAGTATAACCCATAAAAGGAAATGTAAAGAAAATAAAATGAAAACAATAAAATGTGCACTCAATGACACATCGTAAAGTTGTCATTAGCAATGACATGTCCGACATTCCATACGAGGGGCCAACACTTACAATGACTTTTGAACATTTTTTTTTCTTTTTTCGGTTTTGGATTTTATACCTAGCTTTTCAAACTTTTCACAAACAAATAAATTGATCAAGTTTGTTACTGATTTGGTGGGGCAGTGTAAATCGAAAGTTCCAAATGAACGAGGGACAGGAAGTGTGACATTTTCTGTTTATTTGTATTTTTGTACTTACATAAATACATATGTGTGTATTGATTTAAGTACATTAAACATAGCTGCTGTCAGTTGGTGTCAATTATTTGAGATTTTATGACGGAACCATTGAAATTTATGTAATTTTGACAAAACATGGTTGATATGAAAAAAGGAAGTGGTTGTGGCAGTTGACTGAAAATGTCTTAACTACGTGCATGCAGTTTGAGACAAAGTGCTGCTTTTTATGTGGCTCTAGAACTTTTTCTTTATTTAATATACAGTACCAGGTTGACCGAGCTTTGCCCGGAGTGCATATACTTTTTGAAGTTTCCAAGATTTCGATAGATAGATAGCTTTAAAAAAAAATATTTTGGAAAAAAATATTGGATCTCAATATTTATTAAATAAATTTTATACTCCAAAATTTAAGTGGCAACCCTATTCCGAAATACGCTGGAATGAATGGTACACATGTTAAGCGTATATGTACTGTGTATGCTTAAAAAAATGCTGGTTGAAATTAACAAAATAAATTTTTTTATTACAAAGAAGCGTGGCAACCCTGATGGAAAATATTTTCTCACCAAAGTTCTCAAAAATACCTTTCATTTGATATCCATATTGCGATGTTTTAGATGAATTGTGTAGAATCCAAAATAAGTGGCAACCCTGCACTATTATCTTAAGGCATACAATTTTGTATATAGGGAAAGTATTGTTTAGGAACCTTTTCTTGGTACCCAAGAATAGTAATATTTTTCCTTTTTTTCTAAACAAAAAATTAAATAAATAAGTGATTCAAAGCAGGTGGCAACCCTATTAAAAATGTTTTTGAATTAGGGATCTTTAAAATATCTTCCTATTGACACGAGTCTAGGTTAGGTTCAGTTATTCAAGCTTTTCTTATACTAATCTAGGAAAAAAGCTAAAAAAACAGCATCAAAAATCTGATTATTAGGTACGAATCCGTTGAAAATAAATTTTTTTTTTAAATTTGTATGCAAACTTTTTAAGCTTAAACCGTTTTGTCATTTGAGGGGATTTTTTTTTTCAAAAGAAGCTTTAAGAAACTTTTTTTTCCTAAAAAACTCCATTTTTGGAGGTATTTCAAATCGATTCAGCCCACGTAAATCTTAATATTTTTCTGAAATATTTTGGTGAAAATCTTAAAATATAATAGATTTTATAATTCCAATGGAAAGGCAGTATCGATTTTTTTTCTATGTGGAGTGATGCAGTCTAATGTTTATACATGTGTACATATATGTTTGTACTACGATCAAGTACGCGGCTCGGCAGGTTTGGGGCGAGTGTGTCGATTTTTATAATCGTTAACAACAAATTTCGACCTATTTCGAATTTTAGTGTCCGTATGTCGTATGCGCATACTGCGGGTATGTATGTATGTATGTCTTTTAAAATAAAATACTTTCATAATACCCAAATAAGTATATATTGACAAAGTTTTAAGCAGAATCGTTTTAAGAAAGTTGACTGATCTGACAACGGTGATGATTGAAACTCTCTCAATAGTAAATAATGCAAATTAATGTCGGCATTAGTTTTCGGAAGTCCTACTATCAGTAGAACCTGGGTTGTGAGAATTCCTAAAATAAAAACAGCACTCATTTTTGCCCTAATAAGTAGCTCTAACTTTATGTGAAGTTATGTCACTGTCAATAAAAGTTCAGAATATGTTCATAAAGCGTTATGTACATATGTATTATCAAGAGCAACATCATTATTTCTTACCACTTATTATATGTATGTATGTGTATAACTATAAAAAGCTGATATGAAATTAAAAGTACTTAGGTTCATAAATATAAACAGCCTTTCCGAGAGCATTATGAACTGCTGAAGCTTTCATAGTTTGCCAGCTGTTAAAAGTTTCGCGGAGGTTAGTTAGAAAAAGTTTAATGGAAAGAAAATTGCAACTATGTACTTGAAACTAGCGCCACTTTTCGTAGGTACATATATAAGTATCTAGCTACGAATTTTCTTGTAGTTATGTATGTTGCTGCGTGGGTACGTATGTAGGTTCATTATCACAGTAATCATCACAAATATTAAGAACCTTAACAGCATTATTAGCAACATTATTGTCAGCTTTACCTTGAAGGGCAGCCTATCTAGTGGCTGGCACTCGAAAGTAGTTTCAGCGAGTCGTCTCGAGCGGAAAATTAAAGGTAGGCAAAGTGGCAAACAACAGACGTGTTGAGGTCACTACTAAGCCGCCTGTATCTAAGCGCCTGAGCCACACTTCAGTGTGGAGGACAGGAAAACTTTACAGGCCTTGCCGCTGATGTCAGCCATTGAATCTGGCAAATCATAAAAAAAAAATGAAGAAGTAAACAACTAAAACAGTAGTGAAAAATTAAAAAAAAATAAAGCTGCTTAGCAACAACTTTAATGCGCAACAATAAAGGAAATACATCGCAAGCACACACTTACGCACATACATATGTGCATATGCATGTATGTATTTACTTGCAATTGCAAAGTGGCACAGATGGCCGGGGTTGTAATGGGGTAATGGGACTATTTTCATCCGACAAATGCGCTCAAGTGCATAATTATAGCAGCTTAATAGTGTTAAGAGTGTTATTGTGCTTGGCAACTAACTACGCATGTACTTTATACAGAGATAAAGCTATCTAATAGCTATCTAGTGGTGGGTGGCATGCGGTTGATAGCAGGAAATTAAAAGTTAACTCTGCTACAGTTCTGTTGAAGGTAAGTCGCCTTTGAAAGATAATTAAAAGAGGGAGATGTCGTCAGTTTTCGCAGAAAAAGTTATGCATTTGCAGCTTCAAGTACTTGGGGTTCGTAGTTGAGTAGTTGAGGTCAAATAAGTTTAAAATGTTTCGGATTAACTATATACAGTGAGCGTCAAAACTAAGTATACCCTAACCCAAATTTTTCTTATTTTTTTTTTATAAAAATACAGTTCATTCAACAGGAAACAGCACAATCATCGATTTTTTGTTAATTTCATGCAGAACTCGGGGGAAATGCAAGAAATTTTCATCAAAACTGAGTACGCAGTTTTGTAAACCATTAAATTTTAGTAAACTAAAGTGCAAGTTTCAAGTTGCTAATATCTACTGTTGCTTACAGAGAATTTTTTCGCTGAGGGTGTTGCGTACCTTATTTCAAAAAAACAAAGATGCGTATTATTGAAGAAAATGCGCAGCACCCTTGACAAAAAAAAAATCTCAAAAATTAACAGGAATTTTTAGGGAAACTTTAATGCTTACTCAAAATTTTTCCAAGAAATCGAATCTAAAAGTTGGAAATTTCTTGCATTTTCCCATGTTCTGTATGAAATTAAAAAAAAAAAAAAATATGCTGTTTAATGAACTATATTTTACATAAAAAAAGAAGAAAAACTTGATATGTAAATATGAATAAATAGAATCGTCAATACGTCAGAGTGTACTTATTTTTGACGCTCACTGTAAGCATCCAACTGCAGTAAGCTGCGAATTTATATTAAATATTTAGCCGGTAGACTTGAAGTGTGCGTATGCTTCTAGATTTCTGCATCGTTTTTCAAGTGGAGGTGACTGCTCGCTCTCTCGGCCACTTTTGAATAGCAAGTTAATATGGAAACAGTCGCATTGCAGCGAATTGCTCATTGGCAAATGGGCTTCCAGTTGCCTCAGCGAGCGCTGGCCGAAAACTTCAGCGTGTAAAGTTGCAAGGTCCTTCAGGATATTATTAGACCATCGGCGGTCAAAGGAACTTCTTCGACTATCGAATTGACAACTCTGGGTCCTGAAGGAAGATCATACCGCGAACTGCTTAATAGGAGTACGAGACGAGATTAATTCGTCTTAGTAATTCCTTCTGAACAGTTACCCCGTATGTCTCTGTGACCTAAAACCCACACAATGTGAGTATTAGGCTTTGAAGCTAACCCGTTGAGAACTTGTCTACATTATATCGAAATTTTTGGTGAGGTTTTTCAGCAATCCAGTGACTCAGAAACTGCTTGGCTATCGGAGTATATAGTTACTGAAGTCAGTTTAAGAAAATATTCGATAAGCAGAAGTGCAGCCTCTTTTATGGTCGCGAGCGCTGTTCGGAAAAAACTGTAATGGTCTGGCAACCAAAAACAGGGGTTTTATGAGAAGTCCTTCGAATGAATACCACTCACTAATTTTAGGTTTGGTTCAGAGCCATCCGTTTTGACGGATGTAGAATTATCTTGGAGGCTGCATACCGAATAGTTCTTCCAATCCTTCCTCGGAGGAGTATCGAGTAAGTAGTTGCCCGCCCAAGGTGCTTTATCGCAGCCTGACCAACCCCAATGAAGTCGGGTTTTTATGGAGCAAGGCCAACATTATTTGATGATTCATCCACTGCATATCCTTGATGACATATTTTTAAATATCACCGCA
The DNA here is from genome assembly GCF_013731165.1 of Rhagoletis pomonella. NCBI lineage: Eukaryota > Metazoa > Arthropoda > Insecta > Diptera > Tephritidae > Rhagoletis > Rhagoletis pomonella. Next base: position 3,068,897 of record NW_023458565.1, on the reverse strand, counting down.
CATTATAAAAAATTTGTGGCCATCGCAAGTAAAGTTTATGCTAAGCAGTTTAGTTAATTTAAAGTTCTTTCAAGGGTTAAGTGCATTTTTTTTTTTAATATTTTTAATAGAGCTCTGAAACTTTCGGTTCAGATCCACCTATCGAGCTCAAACAAAATGGCTCACAAATTGCATGCATTTAAAAAAATTTTATGTAACCGGAATTTTTATGACGATACATTTTACAATGCTAAATAAAACAGCATCATGTAAATTTTTTTCTCAAATGGTTACTGTAAAATACATACACACCAAATGTACAAACGTATTTCATCAACCAATATTCAACATTTAGTGAAGAAGGAAGAAGACACTTCTGTTTAACTACCTCCTAAACAACAACTCATTTCCAAAAATAATTACGAATTTTTATGATATCAACAAAAGTGTTGTCGAATGTGGGATAAAAATACAGTGGCACCATTAAACGTCAGCTCATAAATGATGGAGAAAGTAAAAGGTGTTTTCCAGTAGAGAAAGAAATACTCGTACAACCAGTGCTTTCTTTCTTTCTTCCCAAACTTTGCATCTTTGAATGCCATTTGGTGGCATGCAACATTTACACAAATTTTCATTGCAGCAATCTTAAATATTGTTAATAGCACTTTGTTTTAATGACATTATGTGGCAATTAAAGTGAGTTTTTTTCTTTCGATTAATCGGCGCGAAATTAAGTGAAGGGAAATGTTATATGTGTTATGGAAAACAATGGCAAAGATGAAGTGAATTTGAAGCGGCTTAATTCTTTATTTCCCAGCAGTGAGAGAAAAATCATGACAATCAGACCATTTAGATGGCAGTTGGTTTACTTTTGGATAAGAAACAAAGATTAGAACGAAAAGTTGCAATTTAATGCCTGATAATGACAAAGGGAACTTTTTTAATACAGGTTTATTTAAAAGAAAAATGATAGCAAAATTGTTTCGCTAAATTCCAGTTAGTATTGTTTCAATAAAACAAAAAAAAACTAACAAACAACACTGGCTGCCACCATCCACCGCCCATGTAGAATTGCTCGGTGATTCCGAAGATCGAGTTAATTTTTTTTCTATGTATAAATTTTCGCGATATTTGCAATTAACCATTATTCAGCGTTGCACTTAATCACGTATGTATATCTTACGAACCAATCGTAATACGGCAAATGAAAGCAAACCAAATTCTCTATAAACCCTATAAACATCACTTTTCGATAGGCCTGATAGTTTCTGAGAAATTAGTTAACGAAGAAATAAAAAAACAGTCGATATTTTGTTATTTTTCCCCTCTTAAAGTTTGAACTTTTTTAATAAAAAAAAAAAAAAAAAATCGGAAATTTTATGTTATTAAGGTGAACCATTCTTTTTTAAGCTGAATAACGGTAAATTGCAAATATCTCGAAAACGTATCCATAGAAAAAAAAAATAACTCGATTTTCGGAATCACCGAGCAATTCTACATAGAAATTGGATAGTGGCGTCTGGAGAACAACCAAACCAGACTAAAATTTTTGTTCCAGTGCAATTATAGAAATTTAAAAAAAATTTAGGCAAGAATGACAGACTGCAATATACCGAGAGTACCAGTTTAACAGAATAAAACATAACCAACGATCATGAAAAATAAGTATGCTGGCTATGTTTATAGCTCTCTTAGAGCCAATTTACACGATGGCTTTTCAACCTGGGTGGAAAGTCACGCGTGTCGAGCTTGTAGGCAAGAAGTGTAGGGAAGTCAATGGAGTGGGCATTAGTGTTGGAAAACCATCGATTGATACACTATTCAATAGTTTCGATAGTGATAGTGCGGATAGGTTTACCCGAATTGATTTTACTCGGTAGGTCGTCGGATTGTTCAAATTAAAAAGTTTCATTTTCGTGTACAGTGTTATTTATTATTTTCTTAGTACTAATACAATAAAATATCACCAGTTATTACAATAAAATTATAGGGAGTATTCCCTATCTATTACTAATCTATAGGCACATATGTATATGGAATAAAGTTTTAACAGGTCTTATTGGAAAAGTGGGCGTAGCACTACCTTGCCCTCCAATGCTCAATTGGATTTTAATCTAGTTCAACTTTTCGATAACATTTTCTTCAAGATAGCGAGTAGAAAGGTGGGACTTTGCAACTTTTTTTTCTAATAAGTAGCGAAACGTGGATCGAAATTTTGCACCTTCTGCGTACTAAGTCTTGGATCCCTTCTTTAGGTCAAATCAGTTTAAGCAATTTTAGGCTACAAAATAATAAAAAGCAGCTGGAAAAACTTGGAGTAATTTTTCTTAGAGCTGGGGCTTCAATGGGTCAAAGGGAAGGGTTAGAAGACTTGCTTCGATATATGGCGAGAAGTCTTCGTGTAGTATTTTAAAGCAATGCTGGTAATGCCAATTTAGAATCTTTTAATTAAAAATATAAAAAATTTTCGTCCGATTCCTTATGTGCTTGTTATTCAGATACCTATGGAAATATAACTTATTTATTTTAATAAATCTGCGCTGAAATAATAAATGTGAGATTTATACTTTCATATGATTCCTTGTGTATTTATACGAAATCAGTACCATGCTTATGTAGAAAACTGAAGGTTATTGGAAAAGTGGGCGTGGTACCTCCCAGATATGCTGACTTTTTGATGCCGCATATCTCTGAAGATATTTGCGATGGAGCACTGGAATTTGGTACGGCTAGATATGACACCCGTTCCGTGCTCAAGTAGGAAACTTAAGGTTATTGGTAAAGTGGGCGTGGTGATTATCAACTGTTTCTGCAAAACATAAAAATGTACAAACTTGATTCTAAATTCAACGCATACGAAGTCAAATGCAAAAGCTAGTATTTTTTTGGAAATATGCTGCCATTATCAATACATAATTTTCCAAACAAACTTTTAATTAAAAGATGTCAATGAACAATGAAGAGCAAATTATCGCTGTTAAGCTGGAGACTAAAATTAAATGAACAGAAATCTTAAAATAAAAATTGTGAAAATTTTCATTCAAACGTCGATATCGCGATATGATTTGTATGCAAATATGTATGTAGTACATATGTACATACTAGAGGTATACGCCGCCGAGCCACGCCGCCGCCGCCGTTTTTTGTCATTCCCCACGCGCCGCCGCCGAGTTACGAAAATATCGGCGCGGCGGCGGCGGCGTTCGGCGCCTAAGGAATTTTGTACAAAATTTTCATGATGTTTGTATGTACATTGAAATACATCGTCTGAAGGAACTAAATACTACTATTATAAAAACGCAATTTTACGAAATGAAAATTACATTTTTAAAGGAGTTGTTTTTGCATAATTTGGGCCACTGGAAAATAATATGATCTCCTTTATTTTTCCAAAGAGAGCATAACTCAGAAAAAACTTAGGTAACATATTTTTCGATCGAAAGCGTTTATTACAGTTAAATTAGGGTCGAATACTGGTAATCTAACTATTTTTTTTTGCAGTAGACAATTCTTTTAAATACTACAACAATACTACTTTTTTATACACATACTACAACAACAGACAAGTTGATTTTCGTGTGTATTTTTTTAATATTTTAAACAGACTTTCAATAAAAAGCAAACACTTTTTGTTCGCTAATTTTTACATTCGTAAGTTATTTTACTCTGGGGTCCCACATACGTATACAAGTACTAGGTGGCTGTGTGAAAATTACATTGGCATTACTTAGTGGTGGTCAAACCCCAGGAAGGTTTTGCTCCCTCGCATCGCAATGTTTTCTACACAGGGTTAAAGTTATCCCTTTTTGGTAATAAGTGGGTCAAAAAGGCCCGTTCTGGTTCGAGTTGATGGGCTAAACTTTTAGAAAGAAGTAGACCAACCTTGTTTTCAAAATGTATTTAACAAAACAGTTGATAAGATTATAGTGAAAATTTTTTGATAGCGACGTAAATTATCCCAATAACATAACTTTTTAAATTTTTTTTATCTCTTTAAATTTAAATAGAACATACGGATCTGAAGAGAACATAGAGAGCCATGTGTGTATGTATGTATATACCTCAGAACTTCTTCTGTTCGCCCATCCATCAGCGCCAGACACTCCACATTTTAATTCAAGTAGGGACTAACGTAATTTAAATTTAAAACCAATTCAATGAATGAATTCAATAGAATTAGAATCTTAATTGGCATGGCGAATGCCTAACGCTGACGAGATAACATCATAAGATTAGTAGCCTCATGGCTCTTTTGAATCTGCCTTATGCGCAGTAGCGCCGGCGTTTCCAGACGCGCCGGCGTCGCCGCCGCCGCTGACTCTTTTTGAAGTTGACCACGTCGCCGCCGCAAAGCCTGTCGGCGTAAATCTCTAGTATATACATACTTATTCTTTTAGTAAAGCAAAGGAAAAAATGTGCGGAGCAAACAAAAAAGATATTAAAAATAATATGAATGCAAATTAATTAAGTGTTAATACCAAAAGGCAAGAGTTTAACGGGATTAAGAGCACTTAAACAAATCGATTAAATACATAGCACGAAGAAAGGTTTTTTTCAATTAAGTTTTCCGTAATAAAGAAATTAATTTGCATGGCCTCCATTTTTAATATTTAAAAGCTCGCATAACACAATAAGGGCACTGTGTTAAAAAGCAAAAACAACAAAAATAAATAAAGAATTTATCAAGGATTATTGAAACAATGGCAAAATACAATTCAATTTTCGCCATTCGTTTACAAATTAAATGCCACAACGAGTACTGAAGATTTGCAGCTCAAACGAAAAAAGTAAAATATTTATATATAGGAATACATAAATAAATACATATGAACAAAATTATGTATGTGGATGAAAAAAAAAATATGTACACAACCACATACACACATCCAAATGAAATCATGCGTGCTGTGGTGAAGCAATGAATTCTGCTGCTGTAACTGAGCAGCGATTACTGGGGGCGCTATGTAGTTATCCTCTCAGCCAGCTCTACGGTTAGTTGGCGCGTCAAGTCAACCAACAAATGGACGAGTGAATGAAATGTGATGCAACTAACCGCCCGGATCTACTTGCAACATGCAACAATGCAGCGCTGGTTATGCTGGCAGGTGTATTTCATGCAAAGAAGAGCATTTTCACATGCTCACCTGTGTGAAAGGAAATAAGGACAACAGTTTGGATGTCTGGGTTCTCCCCTCAGCTTGCATACACACTGTGGCAGAAAATAAAGTAAAAGCCCCTAGCCACTCATGCTGTTTGCTGCTGGTAACGCTGCTTTGCTTGCAACAAAAGTAGGTTGCCTGCCGCTACATCTTTTGCTGTTTTTATATCTTTTTTATTTGGATATATATTATGTACATAGGTATATATGCATGTGTGTGTGTATACAAAGTTGCTTCAGCTGCTTTTGCGATTTTTACGCTCGTTGTTACAACAAATTGCAACTCATCCTTAGGCTCACTTACACACATATATATGCACATTAGGGTGGTCTTTGGATGTAGGAAGCAAATTCTTACATCAGATTTCCCAAGTCTCAACCCCTACGTCGAAGCTACTATAGTTGAAGATAACATATATAAATTTTGGTGCCGATTGGAGACGGTTAAGGCGTGTCGCATAGGGGTCAAAGTTCAGATTACCCTAGGAAGACGTCTTAACCGACGCCAATCAAGACCAAAATTTACATGTGACATATATCAAATATATAATTGCGACACGCATGACATCTTCGACTTTAGTAGTATCGATCTGGGCATTAAGTGAAAAAAATGTATATTTTTAATTTTTTAAGTCTCCATAGAGAAATGTAAACTTTGCCTCCTGTGCGACACGCCTTAACGGTCTTAAATCGGGACCAAAATTTACATGTACTTAATATCTGTGACCGTGGTATTACCGATTGAGGCGGTGAGACTGAAAAAAAATTCTTCATTTGATTTTTTAAGGACCACCCTAATGCACATACATATGTACATACGTACATAGTTACGAGAACATATAAATAAGCACTTGAATATATATATATCTTTTCCACACATTTGTAGTATGAAAGACATACATTCCCTGTACGAAAAATTTTAAATATAATAATAGCTCCATCCCGTCTATATATGGTGTAATCAGTAGTCAAGTTTGATAACACAATATGTGACCGTTCCGCAGAAAGTAAAAGGTCAATAAAAAATAAATAAGAAACTTATCTTTTTGCTTTTTTTATTCTTATAGTACTGAAAACTATATTTAGTTTCGTCGAAAATCTTTCGACCAAAAGAGCAAAGTATCAGCCGCAAAATGCTTCGACATTAGGGTGGAGCGAATTTTTTTCGATTTCGAATTTTTAATAGCGCGCACAAGTCGCGTAAAATGATCACGTTGAACGGTGTTAAAGCGTCTTCCGATAGGATAATATTTACGATCGCCTCAAGAGCCGTAAAGTTTCGAAAAATCTCTCAAATTATTGAGTAGGCAGTGTTAAAGTTCATTATATCTTAGGTGTTAAGAATTTTCCTCCATACAAAGTATGTTCGAAAAGGTTCCCACGTATCTCCGAAGGACCTCTGAAGAGGCAGCCTCTTTTCATGCCTATTGAAGACCTTTGACATATTTATTGACGTGTATATAGGAAATAGATTTCCTCTTGTGCGATTGAGCCGATTAGGCATCCTGAAGGGTAGATCTACAGAATCTGCTTTGCATGCACTTGTAAAAGTTATTGAGAATAAATATTTTGCAGCTGACGCCTTCCTTGATATCGAGGGGAGCTTTTAAAAGCCGATAGTAAAAGCTCTGACTAAGATTGGAGTCGAGAACTACTTAGTTAGGCTTATCTCCCGCATGCTTTACGACAGTTCTGTTACAGAGTAGATTGAGCAGGTGTACCCTGCAGGAATATGTTCTCTCACCCTTTCTCTGGACCGCCGCAGTAAATGACGTCCTAGAGGAGCTGGAAAGCCGGAGGTCGAGTAATTGCCTTTATTGACGACGTGACACTTATCGTCAGCGGAAAGTTTTTGGACACTCGGTGTGAACTTATGCAGGGTACCTAAACTTTTTACACGAACTGACGGAGCTCATACTGTTTACCAGGAGATGTAAAGTGCCTTATATCCAGCTTTTCTCGATAGGTGGCATTTCTCTAGTATTCTCTGATAGTGAAAAGAACTTAGGCGCGGTTCTTGACACAGGAAGTTATCTTGAGAGGAACATATTCAGGCGTGAATAAAAAAGGGCATAAATGGTTCTATACTGCTATGTGGGGAAGGGATGCGGTCGCTCTCCAAGGGTAATATATTGGCTGTATGAAACCATAACTGAGCCAATTATGTTCTATGAGGTCACTGTTGGGTGAAATTTACAAGAAACGTTTATTCCAGTTAAGAAGCTACAGCGCAAAGTGCAAAGAGCGGCCCTTTGCTGAAATTATCGGAGCCATCCGTACCAGGCCTGGTCTAGCGCTTAACGACATGCTCAGTGTCACAACTGTTGACATTACAGGTAAAGTTGCCGCAGGTCGCTCCACCGTTGGGCTAAGAAGGGTGAATATCTATATGTACTTTGATAGCCAAACAACAATCAGGGTTTCGGATTCGCTCCTGGTACGATAAAGCTGGTCGGCGGATGTCTGGTCTCTCTCTCTCTCTCTCTCTCTCTCTCTCTCTCTCAGTAGCCTCGGAATATTTCGAAACCAAAGTGATTTGGATCCCAGGAAAGAGTTACATTGGTGGAAAAAGCAGGGCTGATAAATTGGCTAGGCCGGGTAACGTTGATGCCATATCCCAGGAAAGGGGTGACGTAGGAGTTCCTCATAACGGAACCCTATCGCCGCAGCTGTTGGAAGGCTGGGGTGGAGACCACTGCATCGCTAGATAAAGGGTCTAAACATTTCGGCTCTTATTTCATAAACACTCCCGCGTAACTCTCTGGAGTAGACATCTTTAAAGGAATCCACAATTTAAGCAATACGGCGCGAATAAGTATATTGAGATCGATGAGATGCATCCTCGAAGTGCAGGAGAGCACACACCTTACTTACCAACTTAAGAGTTTTTAGGTGAAAAAAAGGCACACGCGCAGTCGTATACTCAAATAGTAAATTCTAGATTTTTTCCAGCTGGCTACTTGGCATTGTTTAGCTTTAATTTGCCTCACTAAAAATCTTTTGTTGTGGCTTTTAGAGGCTCTTTTCTTTCAGGTATCATGTAACGAAATTGAAGTTGCTGCTACTTAACATACTTTGGTTTTGCACTCAAAAGTAGTTTTGTTACATAAACTTTTGCATGGGTACATAGGCATATGATACATATGTACATACATATGTATATATTACACTGGAATATACGAAATGTATGTAATGCGTATTTATGACGTCAGAAATTTTTGTTCTCAAAAGTATGTTCATATCCATGCATATGTATGCATATTCATGCTTACATATGTATATATGTACGTAAATACTTAGACATATACTTAGCTCATTGTCGTCAAATATTTTTAAAAGCACCGACTGGAAAATTAAAAGGTGTAAAATATATTATCCAGTCCTTGAGTGATATAAGGTAGCATTTAGCTTACACCTACACGCACACTAACACGTTTATGCACTGAAACGGAAACCTTCAACGCCATTCGTAATTTAAGAAAAATGTATATATGTAAACAATTCGCTACATACATATGTACATATGAATACTTTTTGCTTAGAATTAGATAAAGCTCATACAAAGTAATCCATCTTGTTTTAAAAGGCTCATAAAACCATAAATATCACACAGCAAAATAACAAATGAAAATAGAAGAGTATTTTGATAACACTAAGTACATTTGCCTGTTGAATAAGCTCTTGAGACCATAGACCACGAGAAAAGTTGGAAAAAATAATAGTGTGAAAAAGAATATTGGTAGCAATTTAATTGTCTTTATGCCAGAGTCTTAACAATACAACTAACTGAGGAACTTTAAGCACCAAATAAATCTGCAATACTTAAGAATTCTTAACGACGCACAGTGGGACAGCCCCATTAATTTTTGGGGGAAAAAATTAGAAGGACGCCGAACCTCAATTTTTTGCATGCAACATTTATGGACATAAATCAAGAAAAAAAACGAAAAATTGGCGTGATTGATTTATTTTAAAGCGTACCTCCCTTATAAACCTAACCTCAAAAACGTCGCAAAAATGCCGTAAACGGTGCACCAATGAATATATGAGTCTGAAATTTTGTCCATACATTTTTAATAATGTTAGTGTGAACCCTCAAATAATGGGCATAATTGGTTTATTTTGAAGCATGCCACCTATACAAACCTAACCTCAAAAACGCATTAAAAATACCATAAACGCCATTATTACTGTATAAGATTACCTCAAAAGGCGCAAGTATGTGCAATTTTTTTTCAGAAATCGATAGAAAATATTCCTAGAAGACAGACGAAGACCGAGGGAACAAAGTTTGTGTCTATAAAAATTGTCAAAATTTGCATTTATAAAGTGTCATTTTTGTCTGCTAATATTTATTAAAATATTTGGTCAATTGGTCCTGATTTTTTCTCCATTTTGTATAGTAAGTGGCATATTCTCATATGAACCTACAAGAAAAATAATAAATACAAAAGTTATAGGAAACTTGCTTATGTGAGCAAAAATCTCAATCAGGGGGCCGATTCCTGTAGCTCGTTTCTATTACTCTTCTCTACCGATAATTTCTCTATTGGTAGAGAGTATACGTCATTCTCTACTACTCATTAGCAGTAGAGAACAGGGCGGCGAATTCATATCTCAATTCGCCTTGGTAGAGAATTGTTACAGAAACGAGCTACTGTTCTGTGAAAACGTGAAGTGAAAACATTTTTTCATCACTTCACATAAAAATTCGATTCTGTTTTCAAATGGATATAAATTAATTTCATTGTGAAAACTTTTTTCACAAAGCTTTGTGGTTGGGAAAAAGGAAAGTTGGGCATTTTTCTCAAAAATATCAACTTGTGATAAAGAATATGTTAAACTCACAATAATTTACCAAATAATTACTTGCTAGATGTTAATGGAAAAGCCTTTAATGATCGAGAATCGCTTAAAATGGTATAACGAAATGCTAAAGTGAACAAATTTTATTATCACTGACATTGAATTTTTCCTTTTCACTTCACAATTTCATAGAACCAGAGTTGACCCTCAGTTTTAGATTAATAAAATTTTTCTGACTTTTGCTGCTTTTATTCTGTATATTTAATACTGCCAAAGTTATAATGAATTTTTTTAGACAAATATCATTTTGTTAGGCTAAACCATTCAAATATAAAAATTGAATATTCAAAATATTGTATTTTTTCCGCCGAAATACCAATGTGCGTTGTTGAGGATTTTTTCCCGAGAAAAACCACTCTAGCAATTATCAATTATCAAAGGACAAAGGTCGATGCTGTATGAATAGAATTTTTACGTAAGAATTCGAATACGCATTTTACGGACTCAGCAAAGTTAGTTGAAAGATCGTTTGAAAATGAATTTGCCTTAGTCTTCTATATCAAGTGTACGCAAGGGGATTTTTTCTTTTCCAGCAGTTCACACTATTTTTAATATTTTTGTCTTTTTATGCAAAAATAGATCTTGCACAAAATTTTTGCTGTTTTGGAGAATCTCTACCTCTCCTTGCCACATTAGAATCCAGAAATCGGATGACTGGTGGGTGTGGCAGTTGACCGATTTTTACCATCTCTCGGATTTATGTCTTCCTGGGTTAATCAAAGTTACAAACCCAACTTAATTGTAATCGGATAACTTTTACCATACCCGCCCTAGCGTAGTGGGCGTGGCAGTCCGGAAAATTTTACCATTTTGCATATTTATCCATTCCCACGCAAAAAACGTCCACGTAACAATTTTCAGCAAAATCGGAGCACATTTACTATTTTTCGCCACAAGGATGGCGTGTACCAACGCGTTCTTGTTGTACTAGGAGTCGTCGGGATGGGGAAAAGGAGGATTCAATTCAAGCACAGCACACGGTGACTCAAGCACCTGGAATCACGTTTCTCATCAGCTTGTTAGAGATAACGGAAGTGAACATATTCGGACCTTTTATCCGGGATAGTAAATTGTTTGACAGACATTTTAACCGACACTTTATAAGGAAGACGTGCTTAGTACTTTAATTTCTACAATAAATAGGTAATATTAAAATCAATTGCAAACAATATTTCATTCATTTCAATGCAATATGCTTAGTTTTTATGTCATACCACCTTTTCTGATGCAGAACTTCCTTTTGCTGAAACGGTTACATAAATTTTTATATCCGTATACTAAATGAAAGTAAAAGTTTCCAAATTCAACACGACATACTTGCACTTACAAGGAAAAAGTGCACCAAAAACTGTCACCGAATGGAATGCTGTCGCGACAGTTCAATAATCAATGCATGGCACGTACTACGTTGAATGGTATAATTTATGGACCCTAAAAAGCAAAAAAAAAAAGTTGGTGCAATTTTTGGTGGTCTGGCTGACAATTGACGCCAATGTTGTACATCACCATTTTGGTGAATAAATTTTGCGAAGCAGACGTTCGGTAATGAATTTCTTCTTTCATTTCATTTTTGTATATATATTTCTTTTTAATAAAGCGCGCAGACTTTCTAAATAAGGAATATGGCACATACATACTAAGTAGACTCGGTTGGTTTTTAGAAAAATGTGCAAAATTGTAAGTAACTTCGCTGGAATGGTTTCGCTAGAGCTATTACTTCAGCTATTATACACTTTTACTCGACTTAAGACAACCACTGGTCTGGTCCGAGTTGCAAAAGTGACCATTCTACGATCGTGATGAAGATAAGTCACAGTATGCACTCAAGAAAAATAGATGTAAGGTCCCTTACATAATTTTCAGATAGTTTTCCCATTCCCCAAACAGGTGAGCGACATACTATGCCCTCATTTTGTTGCTTCCCATTCCCATGGTGAACCCACCATGTCGTCTTAATAAAACGTTCTAGATAGCAGAGAAAAAGTCAACTACACACTCACAGAAAAGTTTAAAGACAAGACTGCACTGACAAAACTATTTTAAGATTAACCCATTCGCTTGCAGAGGAAGCATAATGGAGATCAGAGCCTTAAATTCCTTTTTATGGAAATCGGGATACATTAGTTTTGTAACTTCACATGTGGGTTCCCTAGACCAATTGGCATTAGGTATATCATTGAAAGTCACAGCCCAATTCTGAACAGAAACTCACTGAGAGGTTTCGCTCTTATCCCTTTCCTCCTATCATGAATAGAAATTCACTGAGGATTTTTTATATTAAATGGCGGAGTTGAGCTCTCAAAAAAGCTTTTCCGAAGTGCGAAGTTCCTCCTCCCAAGTTTTCGGGAAAATGCTTCTCCCTGGGAGTTAATTATTGGAGGATTTCTTTCTCGGGAGAAACAAATTAGAAAAGTGCCCTTGTAGAAAAGAAAACGTCATAAGTCCATGGTGATGTGTAGCAAGAGCTCGTCTGCTAAGCACGTTCCGGGTGTACCTCAGTGAGCTGACAATATGTAAGATCAGGTTCAGTGAGAACTATGTATATGTGGGATCCTTGAACCAACACTGGGGAGTCTATTGAAGAGCTTGTTGTCGAAACAGAATAGTAGACTAAAATACATACACGGTCAAACTCACAAAGAGCTGCTGGATTAGTGCAGGAACCGAAGGCATCTCCAGATATCGGTTGCGTTCAATCTAGCCGCATTGCTGCTGGCATAAAGCTTACCCTAATGGTAAGCAGGCAGACAATTTCAGAATGAGTTGTAGGACAATTAACATAGAACAAGCTCGATGCATCTAATCCAGTTTGTCCTTAAACGCAGACTTGTCTATAGCCGGGTATCAGCCACTTAAGGTCCATCTGCATACAACTTTTTCACCACTTTGGCGTTCGTACTTTTATTAGGCGAGTTCTTTTTGAAGTTTTTGAATATCCGAAATCTTACCTAGGTTCCCGAATAATACCGGTATTATAGGCAACCTTTCATATTGAAAATATCCTGAACAAACGTTTTGTTGGTTCAAAGAAACGCTTGCTTGAAATAATCATCTATTCGAACGCAAATTATATGTAATAGTCTCATAGTAGGCCATATTTGGCCAAGGTTAACTGTTACAAAAAATAACTGTTATTTTTGGTCCCTAGCTTATAGGTCTGAAAGACTTTGCTAGCGAGTAATCGCTTTTACCCACCTTCAGGATAAAGATTACTCAGGGCCTCCGGTACACCTGTGGAACATAAGATTTCACAACTAGGTGTGGTATTAAATTCTCTCCCCCCTGTGGTAGCATGATTTAACCCCTGCAAAAATTTGAGGACCAGGTGGTCCACTGGGTCGTAGTTTTAAAGTATGAGCAAAAGGACCAGGTTGCATACTAGTAACTTGTTATGCTGACCTGGACCACTTTAAACGTAAAAAACTGATATATGTGTTGAACACCACATCTTCCTGGCCGATCGGCAATATGATTCGGTTGCCGAATGTGCCATGGTTCAAAAGGAGTAGTTGTCTAGGTGGTCCCATGTTATGCGGTGGTGGACCAAAAGTGGTCCCATGTTATGCAGCGTTGGACCAGAGGTGGTCAGGTCCAATGACATCGCAATGTTAATGTAACCATATTTTCTCCATATATTTGGACCATTTTGGTTACTAGTGTTGGTTACAAGGTAGTGTGGTACTGTACTAGTACTTAACCTAGTCCCACTTTTTGCAGGGACGGATTCCATCTACCCCCTGTAGTCTCCGAGAAGTGTGTTGTAAGAAGTGTGCTTGGCCTCTCATTTTGCTAGTAGTATAGGTGCCATCAGGGTGCTTTTGTGCTAACACAAACATAACAATTAAATTGGTAGAAGAAAAAAGTTTCCAATACCACCTGTGTAACCACAGATCATACCTACACTGAGAAAAAGTGATAATTGCCGTTCATTATATGCAATGCGATGCTCAAATGGCGGAAGTAACAATTTGATCTGATTAGCACCACAAAACACTTTTCGCCACTTAAAAGATTATCTAATCTTAAGCCTGGACTGCGGAGCGAATTGTTGCTTCACTGCGAAGCCATTATAATGAAACTATCCATGAAGCCAATACGACAGAAGATGATTATCAGGATAATCAAACTGCTCAAATGGCAACAGTTGCTACTCAAACTCAGCTCAAGGATGCAGAGGGTGCTTTTTAACGACCAGGGAGGAAATGTCATGAACTTCGCATATGAATGAGGGCATGTAAACAGAAAAAAGTAAATAAATAAAGAAACTGATTCGAGGCATAAGAGAGAAAGAGGTGTGGTATGGAAGAAACAGCTGTTCGCAAAAAGTGGCAGCAGGCGAAGCTTAGCAAAGGAAGAACGAATACAAATTTTATCATTAAATCGCTCATACAAACCCGAAAGGAGAGCAAGGACAGTGAAAATATTGGCAAGCAACACACGTACGTAGCTTACATGCATACATACATACATATGTACATAACTTTGTGGCATACATTTAATCGTTCACTCTAGTTTTATATTGATGTCGTTTGGATGGCGAGCAAGACAATGTTCCAAAGTCAATGGATGGCCGTATATTATAGCGAAAACACTGATGGACACACACGCATAACTATGTACATTAGACTGATTCAAAAAATTAAAGTTATTATTTGTAAATTTAGAAAAAGAAAGTTATTAAAATTAGAAAAAGTTATTAACATTATTTTTAAATTGCTGAGCTTTACGGTTGTAAGTTGTACATGCTAATTTTTTCAAAATCGCCTTTTTTACAACTAACTATTGAGAAACTGAATAAACTAATAAAAGGGCACAACTCGATTCAAAAATACTTATTGTTGAATATTTATTAAGCTAAAACACAATGCATATTTTAGAGTCTCTTTATTGTTGTTTTAGAAAATTATTTTTGTACAATCTAAAGTTTTTAACTTAATTAAAATTCAAATATAAGTATTTTTGAATCAAGTTGTGCTTCTTTTATTATGTACTTTATTCAGTTTCTCAATAGTTAGTTACAAACAAGGCGATTTTGAAACAATATGCATGTAGAACTTACAACTGTAAAGCTCAGCAATTTAAAAAGATAATAACTTTTTCTAACAGGGAATCACATTTTGCAGGATTTTTGTAAAAAATTTTGCAATACTTATTGATAATTTAATTATTTAGATAAATAAATAAATTAAATAAGATTGAATAATTTAGATGCGCGACCTCTTAAACTTAATATTAAGGGTTGCGCTTTTAATAGGCAACTTTTGACGTCTCCCCGGAGGTATTAAATCGGGGGCAGGTAAAAAGAAGTAAGTAGATTTTTTGGAATCAGTCTAATCTACATATGTAGTTACATTCCATATACGATTATGTATATCGAAGTTATGAAGGAAGCACATCGGACGAACAAAAAAAATAAAATAAAAAAGCAGCCACCTCAATTTCAAGTGCTATTCTATATGCACACAGAAGGGCAAGACAGCCATCAATGCTGACGATAATGACGTTGACTTTTCGATCATTATCGCGTTAGTCGTTGATATGCAATATCTAGTGTTGCCATGAGCCATTATCTGGGTTGGTTGGTTAGTTGACTCCTGCTGTGGGTTGCTGGTTGCGAAGAAAGAAGGATAGGAAAAAAGTAATTTTGAATTTTCAACGGTTGTGCAATTTTGTGGTTGGTAGCATCAACATACATATGTATGTAGGTATATATATGTTACAAGTGGTTTGATAAATACCCTGCAGTGAAAAGAACTAGCATGCAGAATTTCGAATTCATTAACTAGTATTTAGGGATGCTAGTCATACTAGTTCGTTATGAACTATAAGCTTTCATCGATTCGCCAACTGTTAGCGAGTGGCGAAACGAACGAACTCAATGAGGTACAACCAAACTTGCTACAGTTCATCCTTGCTAGGTAACTTTGTTGTTGCTTTCGCAAACGTAGCGAGCAGTGAAGTGGCGAATCGATGGGGGCTATAATTATTCCAGTTTCTAGTAGAAAAAAGTAAACTAAGTAGTTGGTAGAAATTTTATTTAGTAAACAGTTATGAGATCAGCGCAGGGATGCAAATTTTGTGGAGTAACATCGATACATAAAAGCTTTGACACATCGGAGAAATCAACATCGATGGTAAAATATATGGATACAATTATGGTTTCCAATATTTTACATTTTATTAGGCCCTAGTGAAATTAAGAGAAATTTAATATTTTTTCAATCTCAACCAATGCAGTTTACTGTAATGCAGGAAGAGAGCTACGTACGAAATTTTGAAAAATAATTGGTTGAATTAAAGGAAGGTCTGAGTCACACTAAATTCGATCTTTAAAACATCGTTGAAGCTGATATCGATATATTGTAAATTTAGCGATATTAAAAAATTGTAAACATCGATGGCAAACAATCATCAACAGATCAGCGACATCTGCATTTGAATTGCCAAAGCTTAATTTAAAATGCAGTTAATTGCTTTCCTCACAAATGTAGGCTGAGCCGTCGAGCGAAGACTACCGATTCAGGCTCTAATCCGCTCGGAGGTGGTTAAAGTTAAGTAAGGCAATTATTTCAATTTAAGTATAAATTAATACCCAAATTCATAAAAAATAAATAAGACTAATAATAGCCTTAAAATTTTTAAATTAAATGCCAAACAATTCAAATGAAATATGTAAAGTTTTTTTTTCATTTTAAAAGAATACTATTTAAAAATTACAACAAAAGACGTATACATATATATAAAAAATAAGTAAAGTAAAAAATAAAATAAAAAGAAACATTAAAAATAAAACATTAATTCGCTGCCCGAGGATTCGAACTCGGATCTCTCGAATGGCGCACTAGCGCTTTGCTCCGTCGGCCATTGCGGCTGTTGAAGCGCCACGAGCGAAATTATACACTTATTCCTTTCACGGGGGATGCAGTAGATTCTCTCGTCAACTGGTATATTACTACTGGTATTTGTACTGGTAGGTGCTGATGCTGGAGCGCACAACTGACATCTCGTATAACACCGCCATATTAAAAATACCAGTCGCTAGCATTGAAAAAGGATACAACGTGAACTATTCTAGTTCACAACTAGTAGCTTTCCCTGCAGGGTATATATATGTATATGCACATCGTGTGAGTGTGGACATTTACTTAGTATAAAAGTCGTTTGTATAAATTGGATATTTGTAGACCCTAAATAATTAAACAAATGGGATTTGTAATAACACTTTTTGTAATAAATAATTGAACGGAAAACAAAATACATACATACATAGGTATAGTCGGTGATACTGCAAAACGTTCTATGCCAATTATTACCTTGGAGCTTAGATGGCATATTAACTGTTAACTGAAATGCTTCTACGAATCGTAATACACTCGTAAACCAAAGACAAAACTGTCCAACTTTGATGAAGATGAATGATTACCAGAAGCTGTCAGATTCTGGTGACAGATCAGGGTTGCCGTGATTCGGATCCATGATCGAATCAATTTCGATTCGAAATTTCTTTTTGAGAATATGGAATTCGGTAGCGAGTTCGCTGATTTACTTTCTATGTGTATAACGACCCGTAGGACCTTACTCGTTAATCCCCTACTCAGTCCACAGTAGCACTTGTTGGCAAAGGAGATTCTGAATTGAATTTCGATGCTGACATTATTATCGGTGTCAATGCTGGTTCCCAAGTAAACGAAATTCTCAATTTTCTCGAAATTATAACTGTCAACAGTGACGTGGGTGCCAATGTGCGAATGCATAGACTGTTTGTTTGAAGACAGGAGATACTTCATCGACCAGAAGAGACTTTGCCGTTCATGATTTACGTAGATTATTTCTTTGCATCAGAATTTGAGAAATTTTCTCGGGGTATTTTAATTTAAAACCTTATATCTCGTAACGGAAAGTTATACAAACAAATTAAATAAAAATTCCTTTATTGTAGCAGAGGGTGCATGTTTGAAAAAACTAAAAAAAAAATTTCACCTTGCTAACTATATTACGCAGAAACACAAGTTCAAACTAAGGTGAAATTCGATTGCCTGTTCATTCAGAATGTAAAAAAATACGTGGTGGAGTAATATGGATACGGGGATAATGATCAGCGATCAGCTTAATGTAAAAAAAATAAATCTAAAAATAGCTAAATCAAATCTTAGTTATGTCTAAAAAAAATAGGGCAGCTTAAGAGAAAGTTTTGAGATGATTCCACCTTACTGTTCTCTAAACATCTGCGTCAATGTGATATTTAGCTCCTTCGCGTGAAATTCTTTACCCGGCCAACTTATCCGCAACGCGATTCCCTGCAATATCAATATGGTCTGGTAACCAAATGAGCCTGAATGCGGAAAATTCTCGTACCAACGTCGAGCAGTTTAACAGATATTCGACTGCTTCCTTAATGCCAGCTCTGTCTGGGAAACAATACAATGACTTGGTAGAGCTTAAATTAAAGGTTTATGAATAGCGCGCTGCATAAAAAAACATCCACCGACACTTCCATCAAGCTTCAACCCATCCGTGTAAAAATTAACCGGTGCCACCTTGCAACTACTGCTTCCCGCACGCTCATTCCAAAAGGGAATGTGAGTGACGAAAGAACTCAAAAAGCAGTCTAGCCAAGCAGAAATCGGATAAAGTTCAAGCTTCAGAAACTTTAAGTTATCTAACGAGGTAAAATACAAACATGCGCTATACGACTGTACTTCATAATCGCAAATTGTACCTTTTCGCCCCCCGGAGTAGCTTTTGAAAGGGTGAATTTTGATGCAGATGAATTTGAATATTTCTATACATACATACATATGTACTAGGAGGGCATATTTTTGAAATGAGCATTCGCCGAAGTAAAATATCATGACAGCTTTTGCCTTTATTTTTTCTTCCATACCTAACACTAAAAATCGCATTAAACATTTTAGCACTATTTACATTTGTAATTAATATTTTGAGCAAAAATTAAATGCTAAAAAATCCAATTCATTTTAAGAAAAAAGATAGAAGCTAAACAGGTTTTTTTCCGGCTAAACCCAAACAAAAAAGATAAATGTAGCTAAAATGGCAACACTGTCAGCGATCCCAGCTTAAATTAAGCCTCATATATGTATGTATATTATCCACAAACTTCTCAAAAATGCACTTTGATATGTTCAAAATTCTCACTTAAACCACAAAGCCATCTATCAACTCCCTCCTATCCTGTGCGAAGGTTTGTTCGAGCAAAATTTTTTCTTTTTATTTCATTTATTTTTATTTAAGATGCGGATAGTAAAGATCAAATAATGGTCAAAGGTCATTTCAAGTATTTTCCTATATACGGGTATTTTTTTTTTTCAATTCAGTTTTCGGCATGATTACGTCTATTTTTATTTCCAACGATTTTGTAGCTGTAACTAACTAAATACTATATTAGAAATAAAGTTCGATCCACTTACGTTTCATCAGCAACATCACTGCTCACGACGACTGCGCCTGCATCAACTGTCGTTGGCTTTGGCGAAAATTGACTTGTTTCCGTACCGCCAGATGTAGATATGATAACAACATTGTTGACAGCAATGCTTGGCTGTGCCGATGTAACAATATAACTGGCACTATCGGCACAAATTTCCATTGGTGGTAAATACCATTTGGTTTGTGAACCGCTACTTGCGTAAAAATCCGTTGTACTGCAATGTTTCTTGTTTTTTGGTTGCACATCGCCTGCAACAACCGCGACAATAGTTGCTGGAATTTCCACATCTTTCGAGTTGGCTGCGGTCGCTATTGCTGTTGCACCGGAACCACTATCATCTGCGGCTGTAATTTCCAATACAGTTGCCGGCAATGATTCTTCCAATGTTGTATCGAATTCATTTACCGAAGCGCGACCACTATCCGTTGCCGGAATATCCTGCTGTTCGTGTAACAGTTGCTGCGAATTAATAATTAGTGTTTGACCTGCCTGCTGTGACTGTTCGGTCGCACAAGTGCCGTTAGCAACAATGTTATCGCCACCCACTAGTATCACGTTGGCGGCGATTGCGAGGTTGGCGGCATCATTTTTGATGTTAGTGTTGTTGGCATTGTGACTGTTGGGGTGGTTGAATATGTGAATGCTGGGCGAAGTGTCTGCGTCGTTTGGACTCGGCTGCTGCTGCTGTTGCTGCTGCATTGTTGTAGACATTTTTCGAGTGTTGCTATTTGAGTTCACTTGCTGTATTTAGTTGTTGTTTTAACACCGATTTTTGTGTTTGTTATAACAAGTGCGACAGCTTAACTTAGTTATGTATGCGGGTATGTACATATGTATGAACATATATAGATTCTTAGAAGAGCATAACAATGCTGCCATACAAAGCCGCTGGGCTAACAAACGCTGTGAAGGCGGAGGTTGAATGGCTTTCGCAAAAAGTTGTACTGTATTTCGCAAGAGGGTGGCAGAATTTGTGGGTTCGTTAGATAGAAATTTTGTTTTGCAATCTATTGATTTTGTAACTTTTCACACTGTTGTGCAACAGAATTCTGCACTGCGTCAACTAATTCACTGACACTTTTGTTGCGTTGGTTGACAATTTTTTTTGCTGATTGTGGTAAACAAATATGTACATACACACAAACTTAGATATACACTTGGCACAATCGGATACAGCGTCGGAAATAGCTATGCACTTTGACATTTCCGTGGCAAGGACGATAGCTGCGTAGCGTTGGTTTTCGTTTTTATTATTGTACTTTTATTTTCATTTTTATTTTTTCAAAGATACACCAAAGGCAGTGGCTGGCAGTTGTACTTGCCGTGGGCTTAAAAGCGCTGGTAGATACACACACACATATGTATGTACATACATATATAAAAACTTTGTATATAAATCACTTTTCCTTAATTGACTTTGGATTCATAAAATTTGCACTAAAATTTGTTAAATAATTTTCTTAAATACCATTCGATTTGCACCCGTGCGTAGGTACGTGTCGCGTCATTCTCTTCTTACTAAGCTGTATACAAACACTTCAGAAAAATTCTTTTGCGTTCTTTTGTACACTCATCTTTGCTCCTTTTATTTTGTTTGCTTTGTCTTAAATCACAATTTAAGCTCGGAACACTTTGACGACAGCAAGCGACAAGCAGCATCTGTCAAATTTTAAATACACACGTTCTTACGGACACAATTATTTTGACGACAGCACGACATCTTGGCTGCAGGACTGCAATTGTCGACGTCGCCAAATTAAATCTATTTCTAATTTTGCCGGCGACAATGAGTAGATGTAGTGCTGCAAAATTAAATTGTCGCAAAATTAATCACATATTCTTGATTGTTCATGTTGTTCTTATTTACTTAAATAAAAATACACAATTTGTGAAATAAATATACCAAAATGTAAAACTTTAAAATCAGCTATTTGCTATGTCGCTGAGGTCTTCAAAATGTTTAAGAAGCTGGCTTCAAGGCGACATTTGTCGACAAAATGATGTCGCTGTCGTTACGTCGTGAAGTTGCAGTCGTCAAAGTGTTCCGAGCTTAACTCAAATACTGGTTTTCTTGTTTTTTAATTTACTTATATTTGCTGCTCTTCAGCATCGCCAAATAAAAAATAGATCCGCTAACCGCCGCGCGTCCAATTCAAGCGTCATAAGTTAAAAACAACAAGAAATAAACTGCAAAACACACCAAAAGTTTATATCCATACAGGGGGATTGTTGTTGGCGCCCCAAATGCAACATGTTTCGCCTGCAACATGTTGGTCGCACACGTTCTGTGAAACGATAAACGAAGTGCTTAGTTAAGCAAATTCAACGTATCCACTAACGCGCATACGTACATACATACATATATCCATACATATTAAAATTTCTAGAAATGAGTTTGTATACGAAGCGTGTTGGCGCTCGTTTCGCCTGCAAACAATTTTGCACCTAAGCTCGGCAAACAAAGTTGCCGGGTATGCTCCACAAACAGTGTGACCATGTTATTTTAGACATTTTAAGCCTCTGAACAGCTTCTTGTGTGATTTTGAATTTTCAAAATTATTTCGCATATACCTACATATATACATACATATGTGAATGTTCTTAAATTATTAATACCTCCGAGACCAGTTAATCCTTAACGGAACCTATTATATTTTACAGGGCAATTCTGGCTTAGATAGTAAAGTTTTTCTAAAGACAAAATAAAAGCAAATCGCTACATAGTTCGAAAGACTTTTGTTATTGCAGCATACAATTCTTTGAAAACCTAAGCTATTCTAGTCTATTATGAGAGATAGCATTTGTATATCATTTAGGTCAAGTCGCTCCAACATCGCAGTGGCCAAGTGAACAAAGCACTGGCGTGCCATTCGAGATATCCGAGTGGGAAGTGGAATTTTCTGTTTTTAATTTACATTTTTTTAATGTTTTTTTTAATTTCTAGATTTTATTGTTTAAAAAAATAGATATATATTTTTTTAATTTCATTTAAGTTTTAGAAACTTATTTTATGTATGTTTTCTTTTTTAATTTAACTTATAGATGGTATTATTTTGGATTTCGTGCTCAAAAAAGAAAAATATTTTGGTTTTAATTTCATTAAAGTTTAGAAAATTGTTTTATTTTATGTAGGCTGCATTTCACCAGATTAATTTAAGTGAAAACTACATTAATTTTCAAATCTTTGATTTCGCCAATCAATTTCAACTTGTTTTTAATTTTGATTTAAGTGACCCATGCTCTTCACTTAAATAAAAATTAATACCGAATAACCACACTCATAGATGCTACACGTTTAATCAGCTGATCAATATTATTAAAACTGAAAAAAAATTTATGATAATTAAATAGATAATTAAACTAAAGTTTAATGAGTTTGGTGAAACGCAGCCTTAATTAAGTTTTCTTTTAATTTTTAGTTATTTTTATCACATATTAATTTTTTAGTACTATTTTCACCCTTGGTTCAAATTTATTGTTTTTGATTTTAAGATTTTATTGATTTAAAAAGAAAAAAATTATTTTAATTCAATTTAATTTTTAAAAATATTTTTATTTATATTTTTTTCTTATTTTATGTCATTTATTTGTATTTTTAGTTTGGTTTATAATTTGAATTTCTTAGCAAAAAGACTTATAAAATTACCTAGTACTAAAAACGTCTCTGAAATGATTTAGCTACGGGGTCAACCCTTCTTCGTTACTTTAATTTTAAAACTAGTTTGCTTTCCTTGGCCAAACCATATAATTTTTTCTCTTACATAATGAGATAATCTACGCTTATGTAGTTGGATGAGCGATAACTTTTGTTTGGAAAATGTTGAAATGTGTTCATTTATTTCTTACTTTTTTAGTAAGTTTAGCTATGCGATCTGGTCACACTGCTCAAAAATGTTGTCGCTTGTCGGCATTTTTGTTTGTGGATTTCATGTTTGTGGCGGTTTAAAAATATTGTACGATCCACAATGTACACATCGAGCTTGTTCGCTTTGAACATAATTTTCTGGTATGTTTTTAAGCGTTGCCGTGTTGCCGTATGGGCATAATTATTCCATATTTGGTATATTTATATAACAATATTTTCAACGTAGTAAACTTCTTTAGTAAATTAATTGATTTATATTTCTTGCTGGAAATAAAATTTAAAACGAAAAAATTCAATATTCATTACATTGTTGCTTCGTTTTTGTGTTAAGAGTGACGCTAATGGATCACACGATTTTCACATTTAGACAATTTAGCAGTCACAGTGTGATGTTGGCTAGAAATGTTTATCGAGAATGGGTGCCGGTCAATAAAGTCTTTACAAACAACAACACCCTGCAAATATGAAAACGTAAAAATCTGTTGAAGTTTACAAATCCTGTGATCCTTGATTCAGGCTACAGCGCCAAATAACAAAAAGGAGATGATAAAGTAATAACTTGTTTTTAGAGCTTGCGCGATATTACAGGTATTTATTCTTTGAGCGAATTTGTTAATCTGTCAAACCGTCGTTTTCAATGGTTGGGGTAAGAAAAAGAATTACCATATGCCATACTCTACATCTTGTATTTGCAACCTTTCAACAAACGGAAAATCGATTTTTAAAAAGAAAAATTTTTGTTAGGATTTTGTTGAATTGTAGAGGACATTTTGTTAAAAAGGTATTTTGATCTGGCAAACCTTATGCGTTGCTGTATTTCTTGAATGGAACTCATTTTGAAAAGCCTATAAATATGCAAGGAAATCTTAAATACGACAGTAGCTGCACAGTGAAGGCTTATAAAAAGTGATACTAAAAAATATTATTTCGGTTCAATATGACCGTTTTCGCTTTAGCAGACATGCCGTCTTAATTTTTCTGTTTTTTGTGATTTTTTTTTAATTTTCATTGTTATCAAATATTGTTTTTTCTTGTTTTTAAATAATATTTTTTTTTTTGGTTTTTACTTTTTTTTTTATTGTTTTTTATAAATTTACCAAGTTAAGTTGTTTTCAAAACATTATTTCAGAACGAATAACGGACTTATAATTTTTGTTTTGTTTTTTATAGTGATTCTCTTTTATCAAAGAATTCCTTGTCTTCAGTGACATCCCATGTTATTATACAGAGGCTCAAACAAATGACCA
This sequence comes from Rhagoletis pomonella, assembly GCF_013731165.1. Classification (NCBI taxonomy): domain Eukaryota; kingdom Metazoa; phylum Arthropoda; class Insecta; order Diptera; family Tephritidae; genus Rhagoletis; species Rhagoletis pomonella. The sequence goes on along the minus strand of NW_023458565.1, from coordinate 3,044,334 downwards.
CGTGTCTATTATTTTTATATTCGTAATGTTTTTCGAGCTAATTATTATTTTTCTATAAAAATATGGTCCAAGCTTTATTTAAAACCATATAAATCACTATTTCATAATTTATACAAAATTTAGGAAAATTCAACAAATTTTCATTAAAATTTCAACCTTCTTAACTAGATTTCCTAGAAAGATTCTGAGTATGCAGTTTTGTTACGGCTGATGTTTTAGAATATTTTTTGTCCAGGATGTTTCGGTTTTCGTCCATACAAAAATAAAGTGTGTATTCGTTATATGGAAGCAAATGGGACAAAAAAAATCTAAAAAATCAACCGTAATTTTTAGCCATTTGAATTTGTACTTTGTTCTACTAGAATTCAATGCATACTCAGAATCTTTCTAGGAAATCTAATTAAAAAAGTTAGAAATTTTTACGAAAACTTTTTTGAATTTTTTTTTAATATTGCACGAAGTTTGAAATTTGTTTTTACACCCCTTTTGTAAAAGAATAAACAATATTTTTATAAAAAAATAACCAAAATTAAATATCAACAAAAATAATATGTTAAAACTTCTCAAAATGTGGTGTGGCTATAATTATTTCGACCACTGTATTGGAGACTCATTCTATTTCCATGACAAACCTACCTTTGGCGACAGGAATCTCTTATGCACGTATAGCTTTGGACAATAAATACAATCTTTTTACTTTGAGGAAAATGAATATCCAGAAGTAGAGACATTCCTTATGCATCGGATTGATTAATTTTACGGGCAATACGACCAAAGATATTCGGACTTCCCAGCGGGAAATCGCTGTTATTCACACAATGCAAACAACAAAATAGTTATTCAAGGAAAGAAAACCCCACTTTTTGAGTTTCTAGCTTAAAATCAGGGCTTGAATTCCCCTAAGGATTTGTAATATCTATCTACTGTTAACAAGATTTCATGACACACAAATTCTTCACCGTTATCTTACCGGTCTCGGGATATTATGGGCCGTGATATGATATTGAAAAATAAAAAAAACGGGTTTTAGTAGGAAAATAGCTTCTAAATATTTAGGTTTTCGGAAGCTGGATGCGCATATAATTATTTTCTATAGAATATACTACTGATTGCTGACACGGTAGATAAAATTATACACGAATTCCAACCTAATGTATGGAAAGTACTTATAAACCAAGGGCTTTTTAATTGCATACTACAAAAGACTTTACCCTTATTTATTATAGAGAAATCGAGGAAAAAACATGATGCACATATAATTCTTTTGGTATGTTTTCTTTTGCCTTGCATTGTTAATCACATATGCATACTATAGACTGGTAGGGTTCCCACATCATTCATTTAAATTTTTTATTGGCAAGTGATGCGGACCCGGGCCCCTGGCCCCTCCTCCAGTCCGGCCATGTGCCTTGCGAATACTATTTGTTTTGGTCTGCCAGCCTTGCAAATTAATTGCTTCTCATCATTTTTTTTTTCATCTAATCACAAGAAGTGATAGCGAAATAAATGAAACGGTAATGATGATAAAAAATGACCTTGATCTTTTAAATTACCTTAAATAGTAGAAGCTTTCAATTTTCGTTTTTTTTTTTTTTAATTATAAACACATAACTTTGCTGTTCTTGCGCCAAGAACTGAAAAATATATTTGTATTAAATTTTTTTAAATTTCATTGCATGCTGCTTTCAGGTAGGTAAAAAATGAAACAATTTTACTTTTGAAGCTACTAGCCAATGTAAAACGCCGTAATTGAATTTTTTGCCGAATCTTAAAAAATACGAGATTTATTTGCATCTTTAGAATGACCCTAGAAGTTCATATTTACGCACATACCACATACAGATGTAATCCTTAGCCAATTTAAAAAGTGGTTTGCTTTATTTTGAAATTGCAAATTGCTAAAAGGGGACATTTTGCATTGCAGCTTTTTATTAAGGCAGAACTACCCTAAAGTACAGTTCTTAGGCTCTTGAACTAAGACAATTACATACTTACATATGTATGTAGATATGGAATTACGTAAATATGCACATGTTTATGTATCTAAATGCATACAAGCATAATTAAAAATGCGCAATTAATAGATCCTTTGAAAGCTTCTTTTAATTGCTATGTATGTCAGTGTGTTAGTACTGCTTTGCTTTGTTATTTCATATAAATTTATGTACGTATATATGTATGTGCGTGCATATGTGCTATATAGTAGACAGACGGCTGCAGTTGATCCGGATCAAGTCCGAGTTAATCCGGATCAACGCTGCCGCCTGTTTAAGCTTTTATCCTCTAAATGAATGCAGATCAGGGGAATTATCTGTGCAGGTAAGTAAACAAAGCAAGTTTGGTGTCTGCGGAAGCCGAGTGATTAGAGCTGCTTACTAAAATTCCGTAGGATCCAGGTTCGAGCGGCTGCTAACGATTTTCCATGTTGATTATTTTATTTTTTATTTGATTCATATATTTTATTTTAGATTATTTATTTTATTACTAAATTAAAATTTTTGGAGGTTATCTTTATTAAAAAGTACAGAACAACTAACCAACAGCAACATAAAAAAAATAAATAAATAAATAAACGAATAAAAAATTTAAGCGATTCGTGGGATTCGAACCCATGAGCTCGCGGCTCGTTAATCTACATTACTGCCCTCTGCCAGGGTACAATTTCATCATTAATCCAGATCAACGTTGCCGTCTGTCTATGCTATAATTGTGAAAAAAATATGGAAATAAAGGAAATCTTTTTGCATTTGCAAGTGGGTATAGTAAATGTCAACGACATTTCAGAGATTATTACACATAATGGGGTGTCTTCAGGAGAGACACCCTTAGACCCGCCGACACTTTTGTGTTGCCAATTGCTCGTAGATATAGACCTACATTTTATTGTGAATTTTCAGTCTGGATTCTGAGCCTTCGATTTATTATCATCCAGCTTCAAATCAATTTGAATTGTCTTTACATCAATTGGAGTGGATAAAGTCAAAAGCGTGACTGTTTTCAATTAAAAATTTGTATTGAAAAAAAACGGTGGAACAATGTGAAAAAACTTGCATTTTTTCCAAGCGATTCACTGAGGATACCTGTGTTTTTTTTGTCGCTCTTAAAAGCAACCCCAGCAACAGTAATCAACATATATATTAGCGTGGGCCCTTAAATATCCAAATGGTGGGGGTATTGACCTACGTACAAAATAAGAACACCCAGGAGAATTTCAAAGCTGGAAAATAAAAGATTGTTTGAAAAAATTCTTTCATTTTTAATCGCAAAAAATGGGCAAAATTTTGACTTGAGTCGCTACAACTCAGCGAGTTTTTGAATTTATGTGAATAATTTGAAATATGAAAAATTTATCAGCTTTGAGTCGACATTTTTTCGAATTTTTGCAATTTAAGAAAACTAAATTTTTTCAAACCAAAATTTTGAAATTTGCGTGCATGGCTTTATTTTGTTCATACAAAATAAAAGGGTTCCCCATAAAAAGTAAAGATGTTGATATTTTAAGGACTACCCTAATATACATATGTACATATATCGTTTCTATTGTTGTAATATCGCTCGAAATGTCGTTCTCTGGCAAGATTCACTGAATTACTAAAGGCGATGGTAAACACATTGGGTGAGCAACGTTCCACGTTTTTTTTATTTTGCCTAATGGGTACACATTTCATTTTCGCCAGCGACGAGACAAAAGCAAACAAAAAAGAAATGAAAATGCAAGCACAGGTACGAACATACATACATTCATACATATGTTTGTATTTTAGTGGGTGGGTATGTACATACATACATACATATGTATGTCTTTAGGTGCGCATATTTGTTGATTGTCCTTTCAGGAGTCTGTTTTTTTATGTTGTCCCAAAGCAGTTTACCACTCCCCCAGTCCAATTTGAAACGGTAAAAATATGCCGATTTCTGGCAGTAGGTTTTTCTGTCCGCGAAGCTGTTGTGCTATTAAGTGATGTGCGACGAGTTAATGGGAGTACTTTGGAAAGGGTTTCTCATGCTGTTTGCCTCAAAAGTGCCGAGAGAACTACAGTAAATTTGAAATTGCACGAAGTGCTGCTGTACTTTTACAAACATACATATATATCTGTGTTATGTCCCTGCAGGGAAACCGCAGACTGGTGGACCAAATTTCTAGCTCCATACTAGATCTTTATCGGCAAAAACGAAACAGTCCAATAGTAACTAGATTCCCACCAGTACAAAATCGGCGAAATGTGGTATTTTTAAAAAGCTATTTTATTTCACTTTTCCTATTAGAAATCTATATCTAAGGTGGCGGTGGGCTTGTTTACTTTACATAGCGGCTTTGGCTTTGGCGGCTTTTTCGTTCAAATACGCTTTCATTCTGCACTTCGCAGATGCCTTTCATAGCTTGGTAATACAAAAGAAAAGGTTTTGTTAACATCTTGGGATCTCCTGGAATCTAATAGCAAGCACCTCTGCAAACTTAGCTACAGCTAAAGGTATGTAAACGTACATTTCTTATAATCATTCAAAATTGTATTTCAAATATATTTAATTTCGGAACTGTCCAAAAAGGGATGCAGCGGGGGGCAATTGACACTTCCTAGGACATCACCATGTTAAATTCATTCGCCAGTTGTTTGCATGCAAAAGAGATTTATCGCGAAATAGTACTGGGTCTAAATGTACTAGAAGCGTACCAGTTCAGAACTAGAGATTTTCACTACAGGGGTAATATTTGTATGCCAAATTTAAATTTACATGTTCAATGCATGTGTAGTGGAGTTTCAATGCGGACAAAGAGTAACTAGACGGCGTGAGAGAAAATCTCAAACAAGGATTTAAGAGCTTTAAAACCTTTAAACATCTTTAAATAATACCGATTATGTACATAATTCAATAGATAGATGGCGTAATGAATACTGAAAACAAAAAAACTTTTGGGGTTGCGAGTGCTTTACCAACAAAATAAATTACTTCACCACGCCTACGAAGTTTTGAATACTACGAGTATTTAATAGTTTATTGATACTCAAAGTATCGACTCACTGTGGCCTAAGATGACTCATATGGATGGATCATATTTAGTCGGTATACAAAGATACATAGTTGCGCTGCTTTGTTTTTAAATGAAATATGCTTTCGTATAAAAACTTATTTTCTTGATTAATAGAATTAAAAATTATAATCAATAATAACAGCACGGTTAAAATAAAAACCATGAAATGCACCCGAAACAAACTCCCTCCAAACTTCTGCAAAGTTCGCAAAAGTTCATAAAAAAAATTTCATAAAAATGTCAAAATTTTTATTTAATATGTTTAGAAAATATGCGAATATGCGGTTTTGAGCCCCAACGCATGAAAAAAATCTATTTTTCGTTAATCCGGATCAATTGAAACCGGCTCAATCTGGACTATATGGGAATCCGCATTACCAAAGGCATTACAATTTCTGAGGAAAAACACCTTGAACTTATTTACTTATTTCATAATATATTTATTATGATTAAAAAATATAACAATAACTTCAATATAAACGTTAGAGGTAAAAGTATAAAGTAATGGAATATTAACACAAAATTTATTTTAAAAAGTCGGATATTTTTGTTTGCCGAAATACACTTTTGCGCGATCTGGATTACAAGATAAATAATAAATTTAATTTTTTTATATTTTAACCCTGTCCGGATTACACAAGGTTCCGGATTAGACCATATCCGGATTAACGATGTTCTACTGTACATATGCAAAAAAATTATTAAAACTCAACGTTGATATTTAGAAATTTCAAACTTGCACTTTAATGCACTAAAATGTAATGGGCTACCAAACTGTTTCTTCTTATTTGGCACTACAACGGTTTGTCCGTTTGGGCCTGGTCCAGGAAACTTCGTCAATTGCCGGTCTCATTTGCGAATTCGTGCCAGTTGCTCATGCAGTGTGCAGAAAGGTTCTTCTGCACTTGGTCCTTCGATTTTGTTCGTGGGCACCCTTGTTTCGTTGTTTGCCGAGTCGAATGATCGTCGTTATCCATGTGTACACCGTCGCCCATGCGAACAGGGCCGTAGATCTTCGCATCCTTGTTTGGCAGCGTCCATGTTTCTGCGCCATATAAAAGGGCGAGCATGATTAGAGACTCGTAGAGCGTGATTTTGTTCGTCGAGAGAGTCCTATGCTTTTCAATTGCCTACCGAATCCAAGATAGCACCTGTTGGCAAGATTATTCTTCGCTTGATTTCCGGGTTGACTTTTATTTATGCTGGATCCTAGGTAGACCAAAGTTATAGCTGCCAACAGTGACGTGTGTGCCCAAAATTCGTGGACTCTTGACCAACGATTTAAGCTTCGTTTTCTAAGCTAGAAAATGTTGCGCTAAGTTTCAGGCCGACGATATCAAATTGCATACCTAAATTTCTGTTGGGGATGGAACTATATTTTTAATAAAAATTATTTAACGTAAATAAACATAAGTTGCAAACGAGACCTTTTTAAATGTTGTCATTATTTTACACGCAACTGTATACATACTTGTATATTGAAACAACTTTTGTGGCATCTAAATTCAAGCATTGCAACAGAATCAGTAAAACATTACTATCTCCGCACGCCCGCCCACAACGAGTGCCAGCTTGATAGCGTATGCGCATACATATATGTACTACATACATATTTATTTACATCTATGCATGTATGCAGTTGAAGGAAACCGCCCAGCTGGCGATTACGTATCGGGCGAACTAGAGGTAGGTAAAACAACGGAAAGGCCGTCTGCTTACCGGGTTGTCCGCCATAACTCTTACTTTTCACAATTTTTCATCATCGTTTTTTTTACGAATACTTGGAATTTTGTTTTTGAAATCTTTGTTTGCAATTTATTTGTTTCATTTGCTAAATGAACAAATGAGAGTAAAGCGGGCGAATGGTTGCAGTGCAGCAGGAATTTTGCGGGAAATCACTTTGCAGCAGCAATATTTTTGGCTACCTCATTTGCACATAAATTGCACTTTTCGTTTTCCGTTTGCTTTTCATTTTACGTTATTTAAGTGTGTATATTTCATATCAAATTTTCAGGTTTGTTTTTGTTATTTAGTTGCTTGGAGTGATTATGATTTTTTTTTTGCTTTTGCAAAAAGTTTGATCAAGTACCGATGCTTCTGACGCTTTTTTGCAACTGAAGCAGCAGAAGATCTCTTTATTGAAATATATACTCACATGTATGTATTATTGCTGGGATGAAATAGTTTTTGTACGAGGGAAGGTCAAGGGGTTGAATAGGAAGTTTCGTGAAATTATTTGTACAAGTAATGCCAGCTACTGCCGTAATTCGGTCGCTTTTATAGTATCCTTAAGGAGATGAGGAAATTAGCCCTTTTGGCTCATCCGATCGGCGGTCAATGTCATCACATAACATCACTCATATTAAGACGGCCAAAGCCTACGAAAGCGCTGATGGTGTGCAAATGCCTAGCTGGGAAATCGTGAGGATGCATCCTTAGGATCCCAAGATAGATTTACTTGGATGGAGTGGGTTGGGTATCCAGAACTACTCTGGAAACGGTTAGGCAGTCCCTCGAAAAGTTCAACGCCTGCGCCGACAGCAGCGCTAGACTCGAGTTATTGCATTTTACAGTTGAACAGGCGGCAAAGCGAACTCTGCTAATTTTCGCGAGAGAGTAATTTGCAAAGGTAAGTTCTTATCGTGAAGGGGCAAGGACAAGCTCGGATCTCAGCTCCTACTAGCTATGTTCCCCAAAGACGATATGCATAGGACACTGCGGTAGTACAAAGACGGCCCCTGAGGGTATTGGAGTAGGAGTATATGGCCCCATACTAAAGCTTTTAGCCTTCGATATCAAATCGTCCTTGGTCCCACTTATATGGGGACAAGGGCATAAGACAGTCGACGGAAATGAGGAAGCCGATTAATTAGCCATAACTGGCTGCTACCTCAACCTCCTTGCGACAGGTCCCAAATTCCAAACTGAGGGAACTGCATTGACGAAGCACCATAGGTCCTCGTGAAGCTAAGAGCTTACTAATAGATAATATAATAGACAACTCATAAACCAGCCGAAGATAAGATTAGGAATTATTACAGCTGTATTGACGGGTCAATGTAGGCTTAGAAGCCACTTGCATAAGCTATGGATCTGGTCAAGCAATCTATGTCGCTTTTATGACTCCGCCAAAGAAACATCATTGCACCTCCTCCTGGAGTGAGAAGTGCATAGGACGCATATGGCCAAGAGATGAGAACATACCCGCCCTACCACCGGGATCTATTCTCAAACTTATGGAGTCTTCAGTTTTATATGCTGTATTGTGATGAGCTAAGGACACAATAGACCTACTGGTTGCAGTGCTCATGCTATTTATACCTATCTATCTATCTATCTACATATGAAGGTACATATTTTTAGAAAAAAAAATCCGAACATTAGTTATAACCCATTGGGGGTATACCCTGAAAAAAATCGCGTCAGAGTAGCACAAAACTATTTAAAGGGATTACTTCTTATAATACCTACCTCTTGGCAACACAGCCCAATATTTGAAAATAGGTTACGTATAGTTCCTGAAACCTCCACTTGTTATAAAGAAACCATTATTTTCGTACTTGATGCACTTATCTACTGATGGAATCGCTCCCGCGAAATTTACTAAAGTTCTCTGGAAAGAAGTCCAAATGAAAATGCAAAAAAGGGGGTTGTTATGGTCACCCTACATCCCATGTCCCCATAAACTTTCAAAAATTCATACACGTTACTTCTAGGCTAAGTTTGCTTGCCAGCAGCCAGGGGGCGTGGCAACTCCCATAAAAACTGAATTGGCCATACTACATATATAACTTTGAAAGTATACCTGATGCTGGAACTTGGTATGCAGATATAAGAAATCAATATCATCTTCAAATCAATATTATGCTCGTGGAAAAAATGGGGATAACTCGAGAAGGGGGTCATGACACCTCGCATAAGAACAAAAAAAGATTATCCTGGATTGGTGCGACAGATACTCAAATAAGGTTAGAAAAGCACTGGGTGCTAGTTAGGAAGTTCCACAAGCAGCTGATGCCCACTCTAGAGAGTTCCTCTGGAGCAGTTATGAAGTAGAATGCGATATATTTAAACCTGAGCCTCGCAAAGGCTGAGATGATTCCACCTCATCGTCCCCTAGACAGCTACAGCACATCGAGTCCGAAGTAATATTAACACGCACTGCATGAGTTCCCATTGGGTAGTTCCCAGTCAGAACCCCCATGAAAACCGAGAGTTATCGCTTAGTAAGCTGGAGAAGTTACCCAGAGCGCACACGACCAACCAACAGCCAAACTTTGCATATGGTGTTCGCTGAGCAGTCTTAAAGCTCATTAGTCTAGAATCAGTCAGCAGGTTGCCGTGGGTAGCCCAATGACTTCCCGTTCGTGGGTGATGGCTTCTAAGGTGCAATGTCGCTGCGCCCCGACAACCAAATCCAAATTCGAGCTCACTTCATCAGTGCAAAAATTAAGTCGCTCTATACGCATGAGGCCCATTATTTCCATACATTTTGTGAACGCCTAACAAAAACTTCCTCTACCAGAACGCCGCATTAGATTTGTCATGGCAATGTTAAGAAGCCTTACAAATGAAAGGGAATCAAACACAAAAACAGATTGACAAATTTAAAAGCTGTGATACAAATCTATAGTCATATGTATGTGCTTTTTCACCCCCATACATACATACGACTTCATGCCAAGAATATTGCAAACTATGAATGCTTAGAATTACACTAATACACACAAATTTCCGTAGGAGAGGCACAAATATTCTAAATGGGCGTGTTTTAATGGCTTCCAAAATAAATCGATTCGAATGAAAATTCATTCTAAAATTTATGGAATGGTAACAAAGCAAGGCGACATGGGTATTCAAATAAATGTTAGTAGGGGATTTCAGATATGTAAAATATACACACAAATGCACACTTACATAGATGCATATGTATGCACATTAGGGTGGTACAAAATGAGTAGAGTCGGAATTTTAATGCTCCCACCACCTAGGATTGTTCTATATCGAAAAAAATATGCACCTATTTAATATTTTGAAATCAAAAAATATTTAGAGGTCGCTCAAAGCGCTCAAAGTTTTTCATGTATTTTATGTGGGGAAAAAACAACTTCTTGAATTTCTTGAAAATCAATATTTTTCGAAAGGGAAACTCTGGTCCTCTTCAAGAGACTTCCAATAACAATACCAAATTGTTTATTTAACAATTTTTTAATACTAAAGATTTGTTATTTATCCCCCCATTGTATAGTTAAATAAATGATTGGGTATTATTACTGGGAATCTCCTGAAGAGAAACGGAGTTTTCGATAATATTGATTTTCAAGAATTCTATAGCATTTCTACGAAAAGTGTTTTTTCCATATAAAGTACATGGACAACTTTGAGCACTTTGAGCGACCTCTAAATATTTTTTGATTTCAAACTAAAAAATAGGAGTATATTTTTTTTTTGGTATAGAACAATCCTAGGGAGTGAGAGCATATAAATTCTGATTTTACTTTTTCACATGCATTTTTGGACCACCCTAATTTACATACATACATACATACATACATGCATAAGAATTTGCTGAATGGACCATTGAGCAACAATCAGAGCTATTCAGCACCGTCAACCTTGAAAAAGGAATAAATTTCCTTTTTTTGGGTAGAAATTACGGTCCAGGAAATTGCCCTACTTTCTGTTACAGTATTTCATCTGATTTTTTAGATTGACTTCTCAGGTGGCAGATATTGGAGAAATTACAAAAAAATTACATATTGATGAATACTAGTACATATGTATACATATTTAGATACATACATGCTGTATCTCTGGGTAAGTTATTAAGTGTGTAGATGTTATTGAGAGCGTACCTGTACATATGACAATCAAAGAAAATTTTAAACTTAAGGCGAAAGGCGAAACTGCAGGTACAAGAGAAGTTACTCGTACATATCGTCACCATCAATGCAAAAGGTCCTATTTCACTAATATGACATTTTACAGAAGATGCAAAAAACCTTTATCAATTAACATAGGAAATACTAACAGAGTTGTTAAAATATGCCAATAAATCTCGTATTTGCTATTATTAGGTACTAGTGTGTATTTGAAAGACAACTGATAAAATATTGAAAAAATGGCGTTTCCAAAAAATATCAAACATGACCACTGGCATTGCTGATGGCGGTTTTTGCTTTCGGGAAAGTTGATTTTTGTACATACACTGCTGGAAAAAAGTACTGACACAGAAAATTTTTCACAATATATGCAACAGTTTTTTTTTTTTAATTTTTTATAAAAATATGGTTCCTTCTACAACAAAAAACATAAAAATATAATTTATAAACTTTGTGAAAAAACTCGGGAAAATTCAATACATTTTCATGCAAATCTTCAACTTTTTAATCAGATTATTTTGAATATACAGTTGTGTAGCACATTAAGTTTAAGTATAAAATATGCAAGTTTGAAGTTAGTCAAAAATCGCGTTGAATTTGAGAATTTCTTTATCAAAAAAAATTTCCAAAAATCAACAGTAAGCCCTATCTACTTCAAACTTGTACTTTATTATAACAAAATTTATCGGACTACAAAACTGCATATTAAAAAAAATCTAAAAAATTTGATTAAAAAGTTGAAGATTTGCATGAAAATTTATTTTGTTTGTAGTATGAACCATATCTTTATAAAAAAAAATTGTAAGAAATTCACTGTGCCAATACTTTTTCCCGGCAGTGTACATGCTTAGGAAGTAATATGAATTATCTTTCGTTCAGAGCTCGCAGTCCCGTAAGTGAAATTAATTTTCTGTTGTTGTTTTTTCGAGGAATCTGTTTCAGACTGGAATTAAGAGCTTGATATTCCCAGCCTTTTGGCAACTAACTTCATATGCAAATGAATTACGTACATAATATATGCATATAATGCATTATACTTAAAAGAATCAGCCACAGTTATTATAAGATAGAGAGAAAGAGACACAAGCAATCAGGTAATCAAGTAGATTTTAGAAAAGCTTAATAATGGGCTCATTCCATTTATGTTCCAAGAGGAGATCTTCAAAATTTAAATCTGTCTACGTAGGAGGACGTAAAAGTAAATATATTTTTGGACAGTCAGGTTGTATTTAAACCTATTTTTTTTTATTTATAACTCCGTCTAGAAAGATTTCTCTGAAAGACTTCTAAAACTTAGTCGGGACAAATGCACGCGTGGCCTGACGCCTGTCATTCAATGGTTGGTGATTTCAATGGCCATTGTCTTCCATGGGGTATTGGTATGGTGGACGATGATTAAGAAGAAAGCCTCCTTTAAAGAATGGAGAGTTTACAGATTTTCATGAGGACTACACTGACAAGGGCAGGTCATGGAGCTGAGAACAAACTCGATTTTTTTTATATCCAAAGCGTTGGTCCTCTGCTATAACGACACAACTCAAATCGACATATTATGTTGACTTTGTTACCAATCCGACAGTGGGCTAAATTCTGTCATTTGTGAGAAAACCGAAGTAGGCAACCCTTACTATTGAACAGTGTCACTTGTCTCAGATATATTTTAAATATTGGCATAAGCCAAATACTAACGATCGGTAAATGATGATTTTATAGGGAATAAAAACAATTTTCTTATTATGCCGTTATTCAGTAACACCTTTAACTACTAATAATAGTTACTTATTTCGTCTTTTTCACTCTCATACTAATTAAGTCTCTATAAAGCAGTCATAATTTGAAAGCTTACGAATTTTACTTAAAAAGGTTACGCAAATGCAATCGCCTTCGATCCCGGCATATATAAATATAAGGTCATAGAAGCCAACGAAAAAGATAACCATAACTTTGGACGAGTAAATTTCTTACAAGAAGTGCATATGGATCACCAAACAGACACTATCTGCTGTTGACGCACGCATTTAAACTGCATACATATGTATCTAAGTTTTTGAGAGCACAAACAGGCTTCTTCTTTTGTAGGCCGACACTAGAAACTTCATCACCAGTTACTCATACCAAGTAAAGACAGGTTCTTCTAGTCTTCTTCTTTCCATCTCTGGGGCAAAGACATTTAATTCTAGTAGAGTCCTCTTACCAATCCTACGCCAACCCTGACTGCTTCGTATTGCGATCTGGGCGATCTAGGCAATCTAGGGGCGGAAAATATTGTTATTCGAAAAACAGGCTTTAGGTACTACTTACATAAGTACAGATTTTAGCGATGCACTTGAAATTTCGCACACAATATCGCTTACAGCGCTAAACAAAAACAAAATTTGATAATTTGTACTATGTATGTATGTATATGGCGTTCCATGCTAACAGGTCTATTCTGCACGTTACTGGAAAATTTTGTAACCGGAAATTTTATTACCAAAAAATGTTGTCAGTTCTTGTCACCATGATTCTAGATACATTGGTAATGCACTTAAAATATTCAGCAATTCAGCTATGAAGAAATGTCTAAGTTCGGGCATTGCATATTTCACGGGGAAATATTTTATTACCTGCTTATGAGATGGTAACAAAATTTACTGATTTCAAAGTTTTTTATTACTACACTTTTTATACTACACTTTACGTAGATTATCAGGGCATTCTGATTTAGTTCCAGAATAATTCCTATACATGCATCTACCTATGTATGTTTGTATGCATTATAGGGTGGTCCAAAAATACACGTGAAAAAGTAAAGTCAGAATTTTTATACTCTCACCCCCTAGGATTGTTCTATACTGAAAAATATATACCCCTGTTTTTTATTTTAAAATCAAAAAATATTTAGAGGTCGCTCAAAGCGCCCAAAGTTTTCCATGTATTTTGTATGGGGGGAAACAACTTTTCGTAGAAATGCTATAGAATTCGTAAAAATCAATATTTTTCTATCGGAAAACTCTGTTTCTCTGCAGAAGATTCCAAATAATAACACTCAATTGTTTATTTAATAATTTTTTCATCGCAACTATAATTTATAGGTCCGCCAAAAACACCGAAAAATTCAATGGGGGGACAAATAAAAAATCGCTAGTATTAAAAAATGGTTAAATAGAGAATTGGGTATTATTATTGAAAGTTTCCTGAAGATAACCAGAGTTTTCCGATCGAAAAATATTGATTTTCAAGAACTCTATAACTTTTTTACGAAAAGGTGTTTTTTCCCATATAAAAATACATGGAAAACTTTTTTGATTTCAAAATAAAAAAATAGGGGTACACTTTTTTCGATATAGAACAATCCTAGGGGGTGAGAGCATTACAATTCCGACTTTGCTGTTTTTGGACCACCCTAATGCATATCCTTATACGCATACATTAGCGTACATAGCAATAAAGGTTTCGTCTACTTTTCCTTCATTTCATCTAAATATCTAAGTAGTTTACAAATAATGGAAATCGAAATTGGCGTTTCTTTTTATTCGCGCTAATGCACATAACAAATCCATGCTTTGATGAAGGTCTGTTGGTGTGTGAGGCAAGCCTAAAAATTGGGTAAAATCAATGTTGACATTTTGAGTGGACAACTGTTTAAGCATGAAAAAGGTTTAAGAAAGGCAAGCAATTTCACTAGAAACTGCCGACATCGATTCGCTGTCTGCAGTAGTTGCAACTTTGACAGCTACGCCGCCATTTCTAAAAATTGACTTAGACGAAGTTCCGAATTTTTTTTGTCTATTTTGAACACGGGAGGGTGTACATATGTATTCGTTATCTGCGCTTTTACACTTTGTTTTCATTTGCTTTCGCTTATCCACCTGTCCACAGCCAATCAATCTGCATATTCCTTCTTTGGATTCCAATCATTCAGTTGTCACTTTTTCGACAGATAAAACTTTTAAGTATTTTTTGTGTACTTACATAGTTTGGTTGGTACATATGTATGTATGTATGTATGTATGTATATCAGTGTACGAAAATAAACTATATTGTACCTTACTATTTCGTTTCGTTTATTACTTTAACAGTTCGGTACGATACGAAAACAAAACGGCTGAGTTCACTTTGGCGATAGTACACTACAGTAGTTAGTAGTTACATACGAAACAACAAACGAAATGAATCGTGCAGAAAAAAATATATGTATGTATGTACATATATGCAATAACTAAATACAAAACGAATGGCTGCAATGAATAAAAAAAATAAAAATGTTTTTTAATCGAATTGGATATGAAAATTTACAGAAAAAAATATTTTTCACGTAATTGAAACGTTTGCATACATATAAAACGTACCATAAGGTACAATTGTCACAAACGAAATGCAAACGTTTCTCGTTGGGGAAAGTGACAGTGAATCTTACAATTTGTTTCTGACTATGTACAAAACTGTACAAAACCACAAATGATATGATGATCGATGAGCAAATGGGAATTGTTTTGTACAGTTTATTTTCGTACCCTGATGTATATACTAAAAACTATAGTGTTTTATTTATTTACTCATCATACCTTGTTGGCAATAAAATTTTACATTAAAAATAAATGTCCAAGCAAGTTTGTTCTACGTGTGCGAGTATGTATGCAAATCACCCTACAAAAATTGTGCGACTAAGTTAAAAAGAGTATTCCGAGATTAGTCCACATGTACTACAATTGGGCATTAACTAGTTGCAACTAATCTCATACGGGTATAAACATCGGCACACATAAAAACAGTGGTGTGTGCTTTTAACCAGACCCACCTACCGACATGTATTTCGACACACTGATTCCGAATCTGAGATCCGTTTGACTCGCATAAATACCTCCTAAATTACGCTAATTGCCAAAATCAGACAGGTCCAATTTTCGAATCAATAGGACTCTTTATAAGATATGCCCGAACAAAAGCGAGCAGTTCATTCCATATAAAGCGATCAAAAGTGGTATTGATTGATGCCCCGGAGTGATACCGGATTGGTAAAACTTTTTGTAGGGCAATGCATTTTGTTAAGACTTTTGTGTAGTGTTAAACTACTACATATACATATATCGCATGTTTCTAACTAACTTGCAAATTGCAACCAATGAAATAATGTTTGAAGAGTTGGACTTTAATTTACACACTGTGTAACGAAGGTACATAAATTTTCCATAGAATTTAGTTATATCCAACGTAAAAACCGTTCATGTAGAAACAAAAACATCGCTTTCACAGCATACCTGCCGTTTGCAGCACCAACATTGGTTTAAGGTCAGCGCAATCCGTTTGCCATCCATTGCAGGTGTCGCGCTTATTGTCTGTCCATAGCACGAAAATTAAAAGCGTTCAACACTTTAGAAAAGTTTTCATTGTTAAAAGTTTGATATTTTTGTTGATTTTTTTTTTCTTCTCATAGGTTGCAGGTTGTTTTAACTTGGTGTGTTTGTTTTAATAATTTTTTTTTGCTTACATATTTATACATGTATGTACTTACATATATACCTTGGAGTAATGTAGGAGGGGAGTTAGTTTCAAATAGTGCAAACGATTCTTGAAACAGAGGCGGCGAGCCAAAGTGAAATGCATGCGCGTTACTAACCAAAATGTGTATAGTTCAATAGGAAGATATGTATCTTAGTAAGAGTTTTCATTGTGGACGAAGGTACTTGTAGTAAGATGTAGATAAAAAATTATTAGGTTGATATCATCAAATAGTTACTATTACTTTATAATCACTTTTATTTTATTATTGAAATAATGATAACCTTTTTATATATAGGCTGGTCTCTCTAGTGGGGTTTTTTTTGTCATACTTATTTTGACAGCGACAGCTCTTTCCCGCCAAAAATGTATTCAAACAAGTGTGCAAAGTACTGACAGCTCAAGAAATCTGTGTTTTTGATGTGTCATCAATTTTAAGATTCCTTCACCTAAAGTGTACGCCTAAAAAATAAATAAACAAGAAGTAGGTTGACATTTTCAGATTCACCAAAAATATGCGAGAATCATGTTGAGGAAGAAGAGTTCTTTGTGGGCAAACAATGCCGGTTGTAGCTAAACGCAGCACTTTCAAGAAAAATTCATCCTCTAATGGATGGCCTGAATTTGAAGAAAAATTCTGAAGTGACTTAAGTGATAAATTTGAAATGATTTAGTAAATTCGAACATACATATACATATATCGCGACTGACGCCAGCCGGCGCAGAGCTTCTTGTAAACCAATGCAATTTCAATAAAAAGGTGGCGTATTAAAAAATTCAAAATGGCGTCTTTACTGCACCGCTTTATTATTATTCTTTTCACAAAGAAGCTTACTTATTTTTTTCTTTCTGCAAATGGTGACAGAAAGCTAAATCACGACATAGTTTTGTGGGTCGCTGATTAGGAATCTGAAGTAGTTCTTTTTTTTACCAAAATGGTGGAGCCAATATGACGGATAATTTTTCACAAATTTAGCGGACTCACGTAGAGTTTGTTACTCGGGGGCTTCGGGGCCACTGGTTACGAATCTCAAGCCAGATTGGAAAAATTGAAAATGGCGGACCCTATATGACGTATAAAAAAATTAAAACCGATTGGATTCGCTTAAAAATTTGCAACTAGGAGTTTTTACGGCCGCTGATTATGAATCTGAAATCAGAGTTTAAAAATTCAAAATGGAAGATTCCTCATTAAGAGTGCGGACCTTCCAGGTGGATGCCGTCACATAATAGTCCTTTAATCGTTTGCCGTGCTCATCATCATCCGAGCCTGAATTGAACCTTTCATTGGGAGAGGTTTTGAAGTGGTAGGTCCCAAACCCAGCGCACAAACCATTGCTGGGCGTTCGTCTCCTCACAATTAGCTCGCTTCAGAATGGGTGTTCGGTTGCCACCCAGAGAGTACTTGGTATAAACACCAGTCGTCGCGAGCTGCTTGAAACGGATGTAAAATAATCGCTTTTGGCCACTCTCTGGTGGATAGCGATAAAAAAAACGTTCCCACATGCGTAGACTTACACGCCTGCTAGCATTCTCCACTTTCATAGTGCGCTATAATTCACGAAAATGTCTACGAATTCACTGACAGTCAAGCGGTAATCAAATAACTGTACAAAGCGTTTCATACCTCCAAAGCCATTCCGGAAAGCCGCCGGTCATATCGACTGTATTTCAGAGCATTGTTTAGAAATCAGAAAAATTAGGAAATTATTCTAGGAGTCCAAACTGGCTTTAAAGAAATATGCGAAACGAAATAGACTCTGACGCATCACAAAGTGTACGGAGCATAAGTGTGTGCTTCCTGGATCGACCGCCTAACCTAACCTCAGTTGAGTATAAAGACAATCAGGTAAAGCTCAATCATAGCTAATGAGTACAACTTGGCGGACAATAAAGTCCTCTACCGATGAAAAAAAAGTTGCTCATTGTACCTACCAAACAGAGAAAACGTTTTAGGGATACTTCCGATAAATGGCTTAAATGCATCGTACGTATCGGAGGCCAGGTTGTTTGCATGTGTGTGCATTAGGGTGGTCTACATGTAATGGTACAGAATTCTTGATAATAAATATTTTTCGATCAGTCTCTCTTCAGGAGACTTCCAATAATAATACCCAATTGTTTATTTAGCAATTTTTTAATATTAACTATTTTTGAAAGGATCCCCAGAAACATCAAAAAATACAATTGGAGGACCAACAAAAAATCTATAGTATTAAAAAATGGTAAAATAAACAATTCCTGAAGATAAAAGTTGAAACCGAGTTTTCCGCTCAAAAATATTCATTTTGAAGAAGTCTATACCATTTCTACGAAAAAGTGTTTTTCCGATATGAAATCATTGAAAACTTCGTTGGCTTTGAGGCAGTTCTAAATATCTTTTTTTTTAACAAAAAAATACTGACAATCTTTTTTCCCACTTTGAAAATCCTAGAGGTGAAGGGTTACGATATTAAACCTTTTTTGGTACACCCTAATGTACATAGATACAAATATATATTTATTTGGGTCAAGTCGGCAAAAAAATCCAGACAAGTAGTCATTAAATAACTTTAATAAGTCCTGCTATATGCCATTTGAGAATTTCGTAAAGGAACTTTTGGCGCATGCAACTGTGCTCATATGTATGTGTCTGCGCTGCTCTCTTTATGCGGGTCGATAGAGGATATAGTATGCATTTAGGCGCTAGGTGCGTCGCCCAAACATATAGGTAGGCAACGAAACATTTTTTTTTTCATTAGTTTGGGGACCGACGCGGTCTAATGTACAAATATATCAAAGATAAGTTATCTTATACATGCTGACCCACCAAACAATTATTTTTTGCCGGCAATAAGAAAATGTCTCGCCCTCGAAAACAAATTTATTGCCGGTAATATTGCCATAGCATCGATTTCCTATTACCAGTCGCTCTAAAACGTCCGCCGAAGGCAACTCGACTGGGCGAGTCGTTTTCTTATCGTTTCAGGCGTTATTTTGAATAATTTTATTATTTTTAATACTTTATTTATTTTTTGTATTTTTTGTACAAAATTGGAGCTTGGAACGGAAGTAATTATTTCTTTCGCTATGGGGCTTCCTATTTTTTCAATCCTATCCTTGGTATAAATTAGACGATTTTGGATAATACTGTTGACGTTAAATTTGTAAGTTTGGGAATTTTTGATAACTTAATTATTCCAAAGTTGACATGAAAGAAATGATGTTGCCGATTTGTCACCACGGTAATAAATCGATGAGTCGCCAATTTGTTGCCATTGACGATTGTTGCCTATTTCTCATGTTTTGCATGGTGGGGAGTTAAAAATCTTGCAATTAAACGCAAGTATATATGTATATAGTATGTATTTATATTAGGGTCGATCAAATTTGTTCTCTACTTTGTTTTGGCGACTGGTGTATTCTACTGGCAATTATGAACAAGAAAATTTTATGGAAACATAGCCCTAAAATGGATTTCGAGCCTCGTAATTTTTAATTTTAGTTGTTAATCCAAAACCAGTTTCTTTTTTTTAACCGACTTAAATTCAATTCAATTAATAGCATAAATAACATATTATTAAGTAGCATAAAAAAGATTAATTTCCAAAACATTTTTGAAGAGGGTTGCCAACTGTTTAAAAAATTTAATTCAGTTTAATTGATAAGGTAAATTAAATGTTATAATATGGTTGTCAAAATAAAGTGGTTTAGAAAGCTTAGTTTGGAAAATATTCCTAAAGAGTGTTGCCACCTGTTTGAAGAATTTAAATCGATTCATATGATAAGATAAATGAAGGTTTACGAAGAAGTTTGTTATCTGTTTGAAAAAATTAATTCAATTAAATTTAAAATGTATCTGCATCTGCCCTTTAAACGCAAATATTGTTCCGAAAAAATGCGATTGAAGAGCACTTGAGCTACTTAATAAAACGGTACTAAATTGATAAGGTATATGCAATATAACAAGTTTGGAATGAAACGGAAAGAATCTTTGATTATGAAATATTTTTCAATAGCGTTGCCACCAATGTAAGACAACAAATTTAAAATTAAAGTGAATATGGAAATGTAAAATGGGCACAGAACAAAAGGCGTTTGAAAATGCTTTATGAGAATGCCCTACATATGTATTTACGATTTCAAACGAATTGTTCAAAAACACTTTAATCCAGATATTCTTAAAAATCATCCACTGATATTAGTTTTTATACTGAGGATTAAAAGAGTTGAAGTATAACTTATGAAATGTTTGCAAAACAAAATATATTAAAAAAGGTACTCATGCAAACGTAATAAATAATAAAAACGAAAAACAAAAAAATTATTAAAATATTACATGAAAGCTGTTTAAAAAGGCCTTGGTGGAAATATAACATTTTGTCACCAATTTAATAAATAACTTCGTTCGGGGTTGCCACAGTCTGCCACGCATCATCATCTAATTGCACAGGGCAAAACTAAGTTTGATGCGGCAAAAGTTTAAAATTATTTTTGATACCTTTGAGAAAAACGAGGTCAAAGTGTCAAAATAAGTCGGACAGTGATAAATTATTTGCTTTAAAAAATTCATCCAATTGATCGTAGGCGAAATCGACATATGTATGTATATAAATTTCCTTCCAAAAAAAAATTTTAGCAAATATAAAAAGGAAATTGGCTAGGAATCAATAAATAAAATTTAAAATAAGGAGGCTCGAAATCTATTTTAGAGTTAGGCTTCCATGGACTTTTTTGTTCAGAATTGCCAGTAGAATAATCCAGTCGCCGAAACAAAGTCGGTTATATTCTTTAAGAACAAATTGACCCACCCTAATGTATATATTATATGTAGATATAGTCATGTGGGCATAAGGATATACTTATTCATATTCATTCTACTCACCCATAACTCGATAACAAAATATTCGGCAGTGAGATGCTTTGCCAGTCACGAGCGCGCATAAGTGGCATACCACACGCTGCTGCAGCCGTAACAGTTGTTGGCATTGCTGGCAATGGTTTTGCATGTTCGGTGAAAGCTGATGTTGTTGATGTTGCGGTTTTTGTAGTTGTTTCCATTACTTTTACTGCAGCTGTCGGTACATATTTGCTGGTTTTGGTTCTAGTTGCCACCATGTTACAGCTACATACACATGTGTTTGTTGTAAACACAAATAGAAAATGGGAATTTGTTAAAATCGCAAGTAAAGTATATACATGTGTATGCACAAATGTAGGTGTATGAATTTCTTCTTTGTATGTAGATAGTTATTGACGTTCGAGGTTGAAAAATGAAATGTTAGCGATTTAACAAATGGATTTTTTTTTGTGAGTTTTGTGTGGCGATGCTCGTAAAATTGGATACTCGTAGTTATCCCGCATACTTATTTATAAATATGTACATATACTCGTTTGCATTTGCTTGTATGAGTGGTGAGGCAAGCATGTTTTATGGAGGTTTTGCGGATTCTCTAAATTCGTCATTATTTGAATGAAACCATTTTGTTTAACTCTTTTTAGATAATTGCATATTTATTTACGCAAAGGGAATACAAGTACTATAAAAAGGCACATATAAATTGGAGTATACGGGCAGTTGCGGCTTGAATAAATGGGCAGGCAAGTGCAGGACAATTAGCGAAGTTTTGAAAACTTTCGATTCATCAGAATGCATTTGTCCGATTAGGTACACATTTAGCGTTTTACGGTATGCTGGTTTTATGGTATAAACTCATTAAGATTTTGTGACACTGCTAGGGATAGGATACACCGTGAACATTCGAGGACTGACATAGAATAAAATGACTCACAGTAAAATCGTGCATCTGCTTATTACTTACGCTTTCGCTGTTTGACCACACAGGGGTGTAATAAACGCCGTTGGCTAGCTTGCCTTTAGACCAAACATAAATATTTTCTTATGGTTGACTATTTCCCAGAATTTTGTATAAACAATGGCAGCCTCGATGACGCTGCAAATGCAAAAATCTGAAGAGACAGTATTTAAAAAGGAATGTTGTTATGTATTTTTCTGTGAAACAACGTTACAAAGAAAAAGAAAAAGGGCAGAGATCTGAGTTTATCTAGCAAATATCTAGTATTCGTTATCATTAGCTTCATCATTGTCGGTCTCCTTGCCGTGGGGATAGAGCTTAAGTGGTACTATAGCAGCTGCTTCGGCGGCAACCGACACATCGCCACGATCTAAGAGGGAAACTTGTATAGTGACCTGATGCCGCTGTATTAACCTCACTAGCCACTCTGGTTTCCATGCGAGATCACCGTACCGACATCTTTATCCTTAGTCCTTACCCATTCCGTTTTTGCTCCCCCTCAAAATAATCCTGAACGGGCATCCACTTCCTCATACTGGTTGACTGCATGGATTCAGAATCTCATTATAGATAAGAATGAGGCAATGTATACCGACTTGTGGAAGGTATTCAGAAGCAAGGATGAGAAACGACCGGTCGTTGGAAGCTATCAGGAGCATAAACTGTATCCCATGATACAGGTTTGGTAGTGTTCCAGTGCGCGTGCACCAGGGCAGGGAACCGAAGGTGAAGGCAATCAAGCGAGACACTCCACCGGGCGTTCTTGAAATACCGAAGGAGATGGCTGAGATGGTAGCTGTGAAAGCAGCCAAAAGCGCGGTAGTAGAGAAAGTCAGTCTTCTACCTCATGAAACGGAGGGTTTTGAGTACTTTGACTCGGCCTACTGAACATATGTGCGGATGACGACTCAAAGAAAGCCACCTTGTCAGGTGTATACATCCTAGCGCGTGCTTGTTAATAACTAACAGCTTGAAGCATGTATGTCTTTCATATTCTCTTTCGGGGGATCTAGTAGCGGCCCAAATCCCGATCAAAATCAGCGGGATCATCCAGGATATCGCAGCTGGATCGGGTTACTTCCCAGGAGAATGACACTCACGCATCGTAGGAGCTTGTCGCAAACTCGTGAAGTACTGCGAAACAAAAAATCTACTCTTGATACTCGGGTGTGATCCCAATGCGCATAGCGAGGCCTGGGAAGCAGTGACACCAACCAAAGGCGTGAGTACCTACATGAATTTCATGAAATTCTCTCTAAATTAGAAATCTTTAATGTTGGGAGAATACCAGCTTTTGTTACCCGCGCGAGGAAGGGCTTTTTGATATAACCATAGGAAATACTAAAACGAAAACGCTGATAAAAGGATGGAGAGTATCCAATGAACCCTCCGTGTCAGATCATAGAATAATTAGGTTCGGCATTGTAGCAACACATCCTATGCAAAAGGCTTTAGCGATTCCCGTAAAACAGACTGGGAGTAGTTCAAATACCACCTGAGGTTGAACGCAGCCCAACCTGGGCTGTGTCGGAAGATCCGGATCGAAACAGAACTAGAATTTGCTACAGAGAACTTTAATTAATTACTCATTGATTCGTGTGAAGACAGTGGTCCTATAAGTAAGGTACGCTCCTCTAGGGATGTAAATACCCTGGTGGAACAACTAGCCAAGGAAACTCAGAACCAAATTTCGGAAATTATTCAACCAGGCAGAACGAACCGTGGAAGGCTTCTTTCACTCTATAAGGTAATGACAAAAACCTGCAAAAAGCTGTACTTCGTCCGCAAGCTTCGCTGGGGGTGAGGAAGGAAGGATCAAACTTCTCCTAGATACTTACTTCCCAGGATATATACCATATTCCCAGATATATCGGACTGAACATAGTGGGAAAATAAGCAGTTCAACTGGTTGGTGGCTACAGAAAATACTCTGAGCCCCGACTCATGGGGGCGATGAATATCTTTAAACCACTGAAGTCAGCGGGAGTGGATGGGGTATACCCTGGCATGCTACAGCAGGACTTCGAAAGTGTAACTGATATGCCGAGCTATCACACACCATTTTCTATAAGCCCGTTCTATTAAGTAGTTCTTCAGTCGTGGTTCTCAACTATGTAACTTGCTGCTTTGCCAGTCAACTTAGAGTATGTCTACACGCCATAACTATACTTCCTGTGGATTTGTTATGTTCAAGCGCTTTAATACCTGCCTGGCTGCAAGCAGCTTAGGAGAAAAGTCGATGGTACACCTTGCAGCTTCATTGATTTTTGATGGTTCAGCTTGAAAAAAGGCTGCAGAAATTCAGCGACCGAAAACTGATATTGACTAAGAGCCTTTGCCTTACTTCCCAACTTGAGGTCAAATTCTGAGGTATGGCTGTAAAGGGCGCCGCCGTACTTGAATAGCTCAGCTGGCAGGATGTCAGCTCCAGCAGCCTTGTTGTTTTTCAGGTCGCCATGGTAGTTCTTACAGGTGTCCACCCTAGTCTTGAAACCTTATTTTCCTTGAAGCTCACCGTAAACCAACTTATTGGGCCTTATCTGTGTGGCTTTAGACCTAGCATATTCACCATAGAACAGTATTCACAGTACGCCAAATCATGGAAAAGAACCGCAAGAAAAGGATAGCCACTAACCATCTATTTGTCGACTTCAAAGCCGCTTTCGACAGCACTAAAACGCCGCGATGTCTGATTTTGGCATCCCCGCCGCATGACGTTGAGGAATACCACCAGTTTCGTCAGAAATGGGAAAGATCTCTCCGCGCCGTTTCACGACAGAGCGAATCCTTTTCGTCTGATTTCTTTAATCTGAAGTTGAAGAAGATAGTAACAGCCGCAGAATTGAACCGCCCAGGAACATTTTACTACAAGAGCGCGCAATTGCTGGCGTACGCCGATGACATCGACATCATCGGTAACACCGCGCAGTCTTGTCTGCCTTTTCCAAGTTGGATTAGGATGTAAAGCGAATGGGTTTGGTGATAAACGAGGACAAGACGAAGTATCTCCTGCCATCAAAAAATCAGACAGCGCAGAGAGAATTTCGTTTACTTGGGAACTGGAATTAACACCGGTAATAATGTTAGCATCGAAATCCTACGCAGAATCGCTTTGGAACCACACTCTATAAATGTCCACGCTGGTGTATGGAGCATGGAAAATCACATGCTTGCGGAAGATTTACCGACCTGTACGTATTGGCGACGGCGAGTACCGCAGACTGTGGAACGATCAGCTTTATGAACTGTATGAAGTTTACAACGAAATAGACACAGTGCAGCGAATTAGAATACAGCGGCTCCGTTGACTTGGACATGTCCTTCGGATGGACCCCGACGCTCAATCTCAGAGGAAGAGGGAGGGCCCCACTGAGATGGAAAAGCCAAGTGGATAAGGACTTGGCTTCACTTGGCATTTCCAATTGATGTCGTTTGGCACAGAAGAGAAACGACTGGCATGCTTTGTTCAACTCAGCCCAAAGTCGCTGAGGCAGTAACAGCGCTAAATAAGAAAAAGAAGGGTGTAAAGTAGTGCTGCAAAAACATCGACGTTTGAAACTATCGATCTTTCGATGTTTTTTCCAATAAAATATCGATAGTATCGATACTATCGTGTCTTCTTGGGAATTATAACTTTTTGTTTAAAGTTAAAATCCTGATCAATTAACAAACATAGTTTTTGACAACTTACATTTATTATTTTTAAATTATTCATCAAATAAATAAAAAATTAATTTGACTTATGGATTAAGAGATCGATTGGGACTGACAAAATTATTTTTATGAGTAATAACTTCCATAAACACTTATCGGTACGCTTTTGCGTTAAAATTCAGCTAAACTGTTAATATCATGGGACATTTTCACAGACATTAGTTAACTACTATGCTAATGTTAAACCATCATTTTTCATTTCACAGTATCAGTTTGACTAATGGTTGACTGCAGTTAACTAATGTACATCCATTACTAAACCAATAGCTAAAAACAGCTGTTTTTCTAGAGTTAACTAATGACTGGGAAAATGGCCCTATGAGTTTATTACGCTTTAATTTTTATATATCTTGGCTACCCGAACTCAGCAGTGTATAACTTTTCTAATGAAGGCAAATCTTCTAAAACCATCGATAGTAAAAAAAACATCGATGTTTTCAAAAAAATATTAAAACATCGATACTATCGATAGTGCTCCGATGTTTTTGCAGCTCTAGTGTAAAGCGCGAAACAAGAGTGGCAGTAGTTGGTGGCAGGTGAAAAGCTGGCAGTCGACTGGCTGCGCTGCAGTATAATACCGCTTAAAAGGGTAAATAACTATGTACATTGACAGCTAGCCAGGCGGCAATCAGACTTACATGGCCGCTCATAGTAGGATCGTAACTGGCCGAGGAATGCTTGACCCCTGTCTAGATTGTCTCGGATTACTTCAAAATGAGGGTGTTTTGGAGATTTCTAAAATAGTTCCTTAGATTATATGACTTGTTTTAAAAAAGTTCTGTTAACTAGATTGTGGGGACTTGATTTAAGAATATATATAAAAATTTTAATATCAAAGTTTTTATTTTATGAGGAGCATTTAGTGGATGTGTGGTTATTATCGATTTTTTTATGTATCACTTACCTATTTATCTCCACAGCTTCGCGCTGCCTTGCGTAAATCGAATCGTATATCTCATCGCGAACGTGAATATCGAAGTCGTCATTATTTTGTATTTCGGTAATCGTTCGGTAGTCGTCTACGCTTAAAATATCTCGCTGTAACGGAAGTCGAGTGTATTCGGGCGCACGACTTCGTTCCCGTTCCCGATCACGTTCGCGGCTATATTTCTTACTCATCATATTTGTTTGACGGTCGCGCGTTATTGGCATTTCGAAATCGCCTAAAAATATCGTTGAAGTGCCAGCTAACGGTAAAGTGGTCGATTTGACAGCAGGAACAGACGCAGACAAGTTGTCACTTGTGTTCTTGGTATCTACGGCAATTTTGTTGTTGCTGTAATTGGCTGCACTCATTTCTATTGCTGCTGATGCTCCTCCCCTAGTAGAGTTACACTCTTCTATGCTATCCATAAGCGTAGCACCGCTACACAAAAGCGTCCATTGTGTTTTACTACGAGTGACACCTGCCGATATTTTGCTCGCTTGCGACTCGGCAACACTACTACCACGGCGGCGTATTGCTTTATGCGACCCGACATTGTTGAAATTAGAATTGACACTGATTGTGGAAATGCTCGCGCTGTGTGGTGTGTTTGAAGTGTGAGGCGAGTTCTTGTCACGCTCACTTTTCACGTATGACACTGATTCGATTGAACCATTAGCTGCACGTGCGGAATGATTGCGACGCAAAGACGAGTTGCTTACGGCTGTGCGCTCACAATTCAATGACAATTGTTGGGAATCCTGCAGGGAGGTGTGTCGTTTGGCTGTGGCGTGCGGGTGTGTGTGTGTCACAGCATTTGTAGCACAAGCGCCACAATTTGGCCAAAACGAACAGGTGGTTGGAGATTTCAGCAGCGCCTCTTGACGTTTCAAAATGTTTTTTTGTTGCGGTTTCGTTGGCGTCACTGTTGGTAACTGAGTTGTTGGCAAGGATGTTTTTGTTGGTGTGGTAAATCTTTTACTGTCACCCCAATGTGATGTGGAGTAGAAGAACAAGAAGGAGAAAAGAGTTGTATTAAGACGTAGTCAGCGTGCTGTAGAGCACTGGAATTGCATGGGTATAGTGATTGTGGGTTAGTAGTGATGTTGGTGGTGCCGGTGAAGGTGGTCGTGATTTATTTATTTTTTTTTTATGAAGGTGTTAAGCATTTTTCATAATCCTTTGTGAGTACATCTAGGCGATGCTTGTTAGTGATAGAGCAGTGAGTGGTGAGAGTTTTGAGCAACGTGGAGTGAGTGCGACATATGTACATACGTATGCAAACAAAAAGCGCTGGTGTTGTTAGTGGTGAGTTTCGAAAGCGATGACCAGTTGTCATACATAGCGTTAAGGAATGTGGGAAATATATACTTTGTAGAAAATGTTATTATATAACACATTGCTTTTTTTAGGGCAAACTAATTTATTGTGGTTAGTGATGTTAACCGTAGATAACTTTGAAAACGGGTGTTTTTTGGTGTTTGTTAATTATTGCGGTGCATTTAATTGGTGGTTAATTTATGCTTATATTGCTAATATTACTTATTT
>NW_023458565.1:3002193-3015947 GCF_013731165.1 Rhagoletis pomonella | reverse complement strand
CAGGCAGGCAGGCAGGCAGGATAAGGCAGTCAAAGTATATGTTAGTGATCGCGCAGGTTTGCATGCAGGTTTCGACCACGCAACGTACTAGATACTCATTACTTTTGCATCCAACTTTCGATTGCGTAATCAGCGCTTCAATACCTGTTGCGACTACTGCTGCTGCCGCTGCCACGTTTTCCTCCCTCTCGTGATGACTCCCGCGTATGCGGATGTCGGTAGACATGCTCGCTGCGATAATCGCCACTTGCGCCTTCCGGCGTCATACTCTCACGTCCCGACGCATTGCCGTGTTGCCGCTCTAACGAATACTGCGACTCACTCGGACTATGTGTGTGGCCCAGTGAACGTTGCTGCTTCAAGGAGCCGGCTGCTGCAGTCGTTGTCACCTTGGTCGTTGGCTGCTCGTAGATGTGTGTTGTGTCATTGTTAAAGAAATTCAACTCACTATTGCCGCCACTGTTAATCGTTTCACGATTGCGCAACAGCGCTGGCGGCAAATCGTATTCACCGCTGTCACCGCGTCGAAAGTCCATGATCGGCGAGCGATCGAGTGATTTGCGCAGCATGTCATAGGTGAGCTCGTGATCACAGAGTCGCGTGCCATAACTCTGGGGACTTGTTGATTGCCGTGGTAAGTTGAGATTGTTGCACGACGAGCCGGATGATTGCGGCGAGCGTGAGTTTCGCTCACCGCTGCCGACGGGTGATGAACGCCGCAGGCGACTGGTTTTGTTGCTGGCGCTGCCATCGGCAACAGCCTGCAAGTAACGCATGCCATTCGCTGCAGTCAATGTATTGCTGACGCTATTCAGCGGCTCTCTGTAGTCCTCGTCGAATGAGCGACTCTTGTCAAAGTCCAAGCGCATAGGCACGTTCTGATTGTTGCCGCCACCTCCGCCGCCACCACTGCCACTTACGTGACTATGCCCCTTCAGCGCGACTTGATTATTGTAATTGCAGTAGTCAAAGTCAAAGGAGCGACTTTTATCGATGTCATTATTGCGCGTACGTCCGGCACCGGAGTTACTGCTGGTCAACAGCAACGACTGCGACTTGCTGCTGGTGCGTATGGGTGGGCGGGCTGTTGCAGCGCCGCCATTGCTTACGCGTACGGCGGCTTGTTGGTAAATTGGCTGTGCATTCGCTGTGTGATAAGCGACACCAGAGCCTTGTGATTGGCCCATGGATACAATGACTTTGTGTGTGCGGCTGGGTGAACGTTCGCTAAGCTGTAGAGATCTATGGAGCAGAAAAACAAATGACGCCAAGTCTTATTATTGCAACTTAAAATATGGAACATACATAAAATCTGTGACTAGCTAATTGCTAAAATTCTGTCCACCCACCTAGATCTCCGTATGCGATGCTCATCCACCTGCTTGGCGTTTCGCCCAAGCGAACGTCGATGTTGTGATCGTCCACCACTGCCGGGCATAACAGCGACTACACCTCCAATGCCGCCACTTGTACCTCCAGCGCCAACACCTACTACAGTAGTTGTTGGCATTCCCGCAACTGCACCTGCACCTGCACCTACGCCACCGCCTCCCTCATGCTCACCGACGCCACCACCACTGTAGCTTGAGCTCGAGGAGCTGCGCGATATGTTCGCTGATGGTTGTCCTTCAGTTAATCGCTGCTTACGTTCGAGCGTATTGCTGCGAGAACTTGAATTTTGTCGCGATCCCATAAGCGATGCTTGCGAACCGCCTTTTCGTCGTCGGTCCTCTGGCGTCAGCGATCGTGACTCTGGAGTGAGAGAACGCTGCTTTCGTATGCTACTCGATGAGCTATGCGATTCGTTCCGATCTGGTGTAAGTGAACGCTGGCGTTGCGTTTTTAACGGTGATATGCTGTGGTGATAATTGGCGGTGAGGAATTCATTGGAGCCTACATCGTCATCGCAATCTAACTCATCGTTGGAAAGATCTGAGTAAAGAAAAGAAAAAATGGGTACTAAAAGCATTGAAAAGTATTCAAATGTCATGCAAAGTTGTGGGCGGCGAGACTAAGGCTAGTTAGGGCCACAGTTTGTAATGCTTTTTATAGAGCGAACGACTTTTATAGAACGAAGGAGTTTGGGACACTAAATTACGATGTTTGAATAAATTCCGGAAGGATATAAAAAAGGCTAAGCCAGCATCGCGATCTACGACCTCGCTTGCAAATATGCCTTTCTAATAGCCCGTCTCTTGCCATATTCCTGGGGGAAACCAGCAGCAGATTACACTGAACGCAGCAGTATAGAGAAGACAACCTAATGGCAGAAAACTTAAAACAGAAACAGTCCGATCGATGTATTCGTCACAGAAGACTCGGTAGAATGGCTCATCAGATCCTTCCCACCCTACGAATCTCCGGATCCGGACGGAATCATCCAAATTATGCTTCAAAGAGAAATAGCTACAATAATACTTTGGCCAACGACAATTTAAGGGAGAGGTCTTCTTCTTAGCAACATACTTACATATAATCCAGTGCTATAGTGGGAGGTAAAACTGGTCTTCATCTCTAAAGCTGGAAAGACAAGGGCTATACAGTAAAGATTTTTTATGGCAGCGACTTTAGCTGTGTTTATTTGCAATCCATCTCCTCTGCTATTCTCATGAGTTGTCATATGTTGAGTAAGGGAAGCATCGGTACACTTCTGTGCATTCCACCTACGTGAAAAGTACTACAGCTAAGAACGCTTTTAGACTTAGGAAGTCTAACAGTCTTCGAGCGCTTGGCAGGAACCACTTTTTCATTTTGAAGTGAGTCGAGCTAAAGTACAGAAGTAGCGAATATTAGATAACGGAAATTGACTTTGACCACAACTCTGAGACTTGATTTTACGGTAGAAGTGACTAGCAACTTAACATCACCCTAAGCGATAATGAGATCCCGATCTTTATGGATGGTCAAAAATGTACATTGGGGCAGGAAATGGCGTCGTCCCCTACGTTGTGGACAGTAAAACTGCGATCAAGGCTCTTTGGTCGCTAAGGGCTAACTTGATCTCTTTGTCAGCATGTAGTCAATCTCTACATATACAGCGATATTTAGTCCGAGAAACGAGAAGGTAGACGAGTAAGTGGAAACTGGATGTTGGATAGAACTAGGAAAGCGGTTCAAAACATACTGCCTCCTTGAGATTCAGTACTTCTTGTGTGAGCACTCAGCACTCCAATCAAATTTCTGGAGAACCACTTCTACGATAATCAAAAATTCAGGATGGGTTAAAAACAGTTATGAGGAAATCCTTTCTTTGGTAACACAATTCACCGGTACGGCCTGGAAGTGGACTCTTAACCAGAATACCCTGTCAAAGATATCCTCAGATAGCCATAACGCTTTTTCAAGTTTATGAGCGGAACAAGATAAGCAACACAAATCAAGCAGTTATTACCGGAATCACCATGGTCACAATTGAAAAAAAGATTGCAATTTGAAGAATATAAAGCAGAGAAATTTCGCTGCGAACTCAGACAAACTAGGAGAGGTAAACATTCAGTTGATACATAAACTCCTGAAACCATATAAAACAGTTGAAGGATCCTTAAAGTTACGACGCAGATCATAGTTCATCTATAACAAATAAGAAACCCTTTTCTGTTTTAAGTACGCACAAAAAATGTAGCACTTTTTGATGCGCAAACATCTTAGCTCTCGGTAGTGGTAACATTTGCGTTAATCCAGCAGAAATCTTGGGTGTACAAAATAAAATTTCTGAAATAGTTTAGATTCACGACTAGTTTAGGATCATTTTAGGACCCATTCAGGGCCATTTCTGCACTAGTTCGGCATCATTTCGAGCCCTGTTAAGGACCAGTTAACGACTACTTGAGGGCCTAGTTCTGTACCATTTCGACATTAGTTCAAGACTATTTCAAAACAAACAGTTTGGGATCATTTTGAAATTAGGGACCATTTCAAAATGTTTTAAGATTATTGCGGGATAAGTTTACGAGTTCTTCGGCCGTTACGGTGCCTGTTAGCGATAATTTCGTGACCTGTTCAGTACTACTTCACAGCCATTGCGGCGCTTTTTGAGGGCCATTTTGGGACTAGTTAAAAAATATTTCAGGAGCATTTCGGTACTAGTTAAGAACTATTTCGAGACTTGTTAGGGCTCATATCGGCCTTGGTGCAGAACCACTTCGGTAATATTTCAGAACCAATTTGGGATAGTTCACCACTATTTCAGAAGCTAGTTCCAAATAATTTTGGGACAAGTAAGTAGCATTTCGGGACTAGCTCAGGTTAGTTTTTGAACTAGTAAGAGACCATTCCGGGATCGTTTCAAGACTTGTTCGAAGATAATTTCGGTACAAGTTCACGACTTTTTCAGAACCACTTCAGGACGATTTGGTTACAAAATGATCCTAAACTAATCCCGAAGTCGTTATGAAAAAGTCGTGTATAAAATCAAATGAAAAGCTTTTTCAATTGCTTCTATTTTAAGCGAAGTTCCTCCAGTTGTTTATGTCCTGTGCTGATGGTGTTCGCGGGCGCCTTGGCTTTTGTTGCTTCTCATCGGTACTTAGTCAAAGGATAATCTGACAAGTGAACCAATGTCCATACCACGTCATACATTTACCGGCCAATAATTGCGCACTTTTTCTTTTCACGTTTTTTATAATACCCATGCCATTAAAAATCGCATACAGCTTTTGGAGCAACCAAACAATTTTTGAATATCCTGGAACCAGAAATCGAACCGAGGTTTAATGGTGACAGCAGGTAGGTCTAATTAATTGGTTTTCCAAAGTTTCATGAAAATATAAATCACATGGTATGTACCGCCCTTACTGATTGACCATCAATTTTATCGACGTTAACATTTGCATTCAGATTTCAGTATGCATATCAGTGCTCTTTTACAGCTTAACTCAACTCAGTGGGTGGCAATTGAAAAAGTTTTAAATTCAACTTTAAATTATTTGAAATGCATTCCGCGAAATTGCGTCAGATGTGCATGTTCGCTCATTGCAAAAGTCGACACAAGTTTCAAGGATTCACTCATAGACAAACGTCTATACGTAGATTTGTACGACAGACTATATAGTATACATATGCATGAGTATTAGGGATGCCAAACCCGGTGTCTTTCAGGTCCCGAAAATCCCGGGATCTTGAAAAATTGGAAATATCGAATTGATAGTGAGAACTTGTTTATGAATTTTCAAGTATGATGCCGTTTGTAAAATGCCGTTTGGACTACAATTAACAAAAAGCTTGAAACATAAAGCTTAAATTGCAGTCTGAGCCTTTTTTGAAGAAGATTTAAAAGAATTTACTCATAGCGTCGTTAATTTAAACGAAACAGAGATAAAACTCTCTAAGGAAAAGTTACATAATTCTTTACATCAATCTACTCAAAACTTGCTCAAATCGAAAATCTTATAATTTGTCCGACGTGCTGGTAGAAGAAATTCAAATATTTTGTAATGGCAGAGATAGGGGTCATTATCTTCATCTGGCTTATGACTACCTTTTGCAAGTTCAACCTAAAATTGTTGAGGCCGAAATATGTTTTTCATCAGTAGGCTTTGTGTGTAAAAACTTCAGGTTAAGAGTAGAAGACTCCGCTTTGAATGATTTGCTGCTCTTACGAAAACATTTTAAGTGCAATAATAACAACACCGGCACAAAAAGGGGATGTGTCTTTTTAACCAGACCCACCTACCAACATGTACTTCAACCCGCTGAATCCGATTCTGATATCCGTTTGACTAACGGGTCTGGGCATCGACTCACAGCTGGTGTCGCTAATACGACAGCTGCTAATAGGCTGGGTCATGCGGGCGGAACTGGCGGGGATGTCGCTGGACAGATACGTTTGCATGAGAACCCCGCAGGGTGGGATCTTCTCCCCCCTTTTATGGGTCATGGCGATTAATTAATTATTGCAGACCCTGGAAGGGGCGGGGGGAGGCTTCAAGATCATTGCGTATGCCGACGACCTTGCGGTGGTAGTGAGTGTAAAATTTCCGCAAACTCTGTGTGACATTATGCAGGACAGACTACGGTTAATCGAAAGATATACCAAGGAGAAAGGTGCTCTTTACCAGAAAGTACATAAGCCCACCACTTCAGCTCCCTGTTATAGGCAATAGAATACTGAAGCTAGGGGAGTCCGCAAAATATCTAGGCGTAGTCCTGGACTAAAAGCTGAACTGGGCGCAAAATATTCAAGAGCGTGTTAGGGGGGCGACGGCAGCCCTCTACAGCTGTAAGGTAGCTATCCCCTAGCATCATGTATTGGCTATACATGGTGGTATTATATGGGGTATTGGTATTGTGGCCAAGTCTCAACAGGAAATCTACAACTAAAGCACTCCAAAAGGTGCAAAGAACTGCGATGCTCTGCGGATCGCTACCTGCAAGCTAATTTTAAGGGATCTGTCTCTTAAACTAGCAAGGGACAGCTGGGATAGCCTCACCACTTGCAACAACACGAAGCTTTAATGGCCAAAATGGGACAAAAGGCGGTCGAGGGACCTTCTCATGCTGAGCAGAGGGGCAGCTGTGGGTCTGCTAACAGGCCATGTTGCTATTGGAAGGCACGCGGAGAGGTTAGGGGTCCCCCATAACGACTTATGCAGAAGCTGCAGGAATGAAGAAGAGCCAGAAACCTTGCGGCACCTGTTATTCGATTGCCCAGCACTTTGTAGAAGAAGACAAAAGTTTATGGGTTCAGGATTCTTTGAGGACCTAATCGACATAGCCGAAGTTGGCATACGGCAACTTCTGGGTTTCACGAAATCCACACGATGGTTTGAGTAGGAGGGTTCTGAGGATCCGCGTGGTATCACAATGGGCCCACAACCAAGGGCCTATGTGTGCTAGTGGGGTCACTCAACCTAACCTAACCTAATAAATATCGCTAGCTTTGAGTGCAAAGTTGCTAAGTGCCAATTTAAAAATTGCACAGGAGAGGAAAAAACTTCTTATAGCCATTTTCTTCACGTATTTCGCCAAAATTTGAATAAAACTTTTTGCCAGTTTAAAGCAAAACAAAACTCCATACGAATCAGAGGGATTCGATCTTTATTAAAGGGTTATTTTGACCTTATCGAAATTTCGGAGCTTTTTTTGGGCTTAGCTAATTTTCCTTTCAGTGAATACAAACGAGGAAACATAAAACAAGGATCTTTACTCAAAGTTATGACACAATGTGAATCCCGAGATCCAGATATCCAGGGATTACAAAAAAAAATTTCCCGAAATGCCGGGATCACAATTTTCCTCATATTTTGGCATCCCTAGTAAGTATGTATGCATGTGTATACAAGAACACGCGCCCGTCGCTTTACCCATTCATCGTTGGCAAAAGTCAAATCCATTTTGTGTGCGTGCAATGAAGCGCAACAACCTCGTACGAGAAGCTTGCTGCCAAAACTCTATACAGCTTTGATAAATGCAAAATTCTCGTCGCCAACGCAGCAGTTACTGGCAGAGAATGAGATTTAAAGTGCGAAGAAAAGGGCGAGATTTTAAATGTATGCATTAATGCATGTCGGTGTGTATGAATGTACGTACTACGTAGGTACAGAGTAAATCTGTCAGGTATTCTCACCAACTATCCAATTGAAAAAGTAGTTGGAAATAAATTTCTTAGAAAAAATGCAGCAGGCGATTGTTCAGCTCTTTAATTCTAATTTTTTAATATGAATTTCGGCCGCAGATTTGGAAGCTCTTTGCATTTGTAAGTACATACATATGTATCTGAAATCATATGATAAGTCCGACAATTGACATGCTCCTACTACATCACCGTATTAATAAAGTCATTTGCTTACAAGAAAAAATAACGAACTTCAACCGTTTGAAGTTATTAAAAAATACGTATTTTATTGCGTTTTTACTTCCCGACCGGGTACTTACATCTATGCACAATGTAAATATGTCCGTAAATTGATAAGACTTTTCTAAGTTTTATTTTATTGCATTTAGTTTGGGATTAAAGTTTAAGCACATTGAAATATGATTATTAAATGAATGGAATAAAGATGGATAATTTAATTAAAAAATTTCTTGACAGAATACGATTATTACGAAAAAGTATTTATTTTTGCATCAGGAAGAGAGAGAGGGAGAGCATCAGGAAGAGAAGTGAGAGTAAAGAAAGAGGTGTTCGCTCTTATAGTAAGATCCGCGGTGCAATTCTGCCAATCGCTACGCAAAACTTTGGTCACCAAAATCTTCTCAACGCAAGCCAGCGGGGCGTAAAATTTTACAATATGGAAAAGTAACAGATGCAACGTATAATCAGGCAACGCTGGCAGTTAGATAGGCATACAACTAGATGTTGTTAGGCGCGCCTGCGAAAGCTGACAAGGCCAAAAGGACAAACATATATTAAAGAACTAAGAACTAAGAACAAAGAAATAAGAACTAAGGAACTCCAACTCCAACTTGCAATTCTTTGAAAAACTTTTGTGAAGACCTAAGGGATATTCCAGCTACTGCTAGGATCCAAAGGTATCTATCAAAGGGAGAGTCCTCCCTCATGAGCACTCTAAAGGAATCGGATAGATCCCCTACTAACACGTTCGGTTAACCCTAGAGCTCATTTTAAGGACTCACTTCCCTGATTGCTCAAAATCATCGGACAGCCTAAAAAGTCGTTAAAGCCAAATAAATCTCCGGGGTCAGACGGCATGTTCCCGACACTGCTTTCAAAAGGTACGAACGAAATTATTAAAAATTTGGTTTCAATCTTTAGGTCTTGCCTGACACTGGAACATGTTCCAAGAAGTTGAAGGTAATTCAAGGTAATCTTTTTGCCAAAGGGAAAGGAATAAACTCCCAGACTCTTCAAAATCCAACAGGCAAATTAGCCTTTCAACTACTACTTGACCACTACCTTAGGGAAGAGATACTCTTTAGTTTCTACAATTTTCTTATTAAAAAGGAAAATCAACAATTACGGCACTTAACTCCATCAAAGGTGAAATAGATAAGGCATTTGCATCAAAGGTTTTTGCCCTCTGCTCATTTAGACATTGATGGTGCCTTTGCCAATGCTAGATCCATATGGGAGTAGGAGTGACACTCTCAAATAGAGGTGGACGTCCCAAAATAGTCAGATTTATCGTTTATATGCTTACCCAGAGGAGAATCAAGGCAAACCTAAGACCGAAAGAACTCAGCATCACTTCAGGAAAGGGCTGTTCACAAGAAGGGATGCTATCTCCACAATACGAAAGCATATCAAACCATAGGTTACGCTGATGACATATCCACTATGATCAAGGGCGACAATGAAAGGACCATTGGAAACTTGTTGCAAAACGCCCTAAACTTAACTTGAAATTGGTGCAGGAAAAAAGGATTGTCCATAAATCCCAATAAAACTACAATCATCCCTGTCACCAGAAATAGGAAGCTTTGATTTCCAGATCTAAAAATAAATGGGACTGTGATTCCTTTGAAGGAAGAGCGTAGATATCTAGGCATAACCCTGGATAGAAAATTCGCTTGGCAGCCACATTTCAACTCCATAATCAACAAAGTAACCGCTAAAGAATAGAGGAGAAGCATGGGGATTAAATTCCAAAATGATGGTGTGATGGAAAACCATCAACAGCATCCTTTCCTTCCCCCATCTCGACGGGCGTGACTATGTAATAGAAATTTCGTGGCTGAAAGAAAACAAAGATACTGGTACCTGATCTTTACTCAACGAATGAAGAGCCTGTAAAACTCTCAAGAAAAAAAACACACGTTAGCCTTCCGAT
This sequence comes from Rhagoletis pomonella, assembly GCF_013731165.1. Lineage (NCBI taxonomy): Eukaryota > Metazoa > Arthropoda > Insecta > Diptera > Tephritidae > Rhagoletis > Rhagoletis pomonella. Next base: position 3,006,219 of record NW_023458565.1, on the reverse strand, counting down.
ATATTTATAAATTAATGGACCATTGGGACGCAGCCCAAACCGTAGAAAATCTTAATGCTTTTTAAGAAATTACGAGGATGGAGTCATTCAAAACTGCCCTGAGTTTCATAACTTCCCTTCGTTCCCTCCACTTAAACTCTTTACCAGCAGCCTACTTAACCCAGCCTAGCCCAAAGCTACTAAGTTATGATACTTTCTTTTTATTATTTGAACTCAAATTTAACTCACCTGATCTCGCTCCACTGTCGCACGAATTCAGTCGCTGGCTCGCCGTCGTATCGAAGCTGCGAAAGCGTGACATACCAACGCTCACCATCGGCGGTTGGCTGCCTCCAGCACCTACTCCCACTGTAGCACCACCACTAGCCACTCGATTGAATTGAGACTTCCGCGAACGCACCAGCACATTGTGACTCTTCGACCGCTCGAAGGAACGTTCGTGTCGAGATCGCGGCGAATAGCGACTGCTGGCGCCCGCATTGGGATTCGCGCTAGCCAAACTAAAGGAGGGCGGCGCTTCTTTTATCGAAGCATTCAGATAGGCAGTGGTCTGTGGATGCTGGTATTTTGGTGAATTGTCACGACTACGTAAGCTGCCACTGCTGCCACCACCCGAATCTTTCTTCGTCAGATAGTTGGGTGAATTACCGGTGAGCGAGCTGAAGTTGGGCGAACGATCACGTTGCAGCGGTGGCCGTTCGCAGAGATTGCCATCAAAGCTACGCGAAAACGTTTCCACATAACTATCAGCTGGCGCATTTCGACGTGTGTCATACTCAAAGCTTCGAGAGAATACCATACCCTTGACGGTGCTGCCATTGCTGTTCGCTGCATGCAGATTGTTGGCAGTCAGCGCCGACTGATGCTGTCTACTCGGTATGGTTTTACGTCGATCAATGTATTTGGATTTGCTACTGTCTTGGAAGGCGGGTGGTGGAGAGAGTATGGGTGTAATGGGAGGCGGTGAATCTGCGTCATGCAAATTACGCACAGGCAGGAAACCGGGACGTTCATTGAGAATGCTGGCCAATTGAGGATCAACGATTCGATAGCCGGGCCGTAGAGCATTGTCACGTGTCGTTACGAAAACCGGACCACCAGCATTGCCGACTCGCGCCTGATTACGTTGGATTAGCTCTTCAACTTTGCTCGCCGGATATTTGCCCATGCCAAATGCGGGATCGAGCGAATATTGATGATGTTGTTGTAGTGCCTGCCGTGCTCTATCCGACCGTCGAGTATTATCTATTTGTATGACGCGCACTGTACGTCGCAAATCTCGCTCACTTTCACCATCGATGCTGCCGCCGTTCTGATGCGCATAGTTAGCGGCTCGATAACTACCAACGCCTCGATTCTCATCGCTATTGCGCTTCGTATTCACTTGCACCCAACCAGATTTGTTAAGGAAAATCTCCTCCTTGTTGCCGTGGGGCGACTTTCGCGTGCCCGTCACCTTCTTAGGCACTCCATAATAGTGCTCACCAAATAAATAGGTAGGCATATGAGTACTACCTCCGGTCATTGGTCCTCCACTTGCGTTACTGCCAACGCCGCTCTCGCAACCGCCGCCACCACCCATGTGGTAATGCATTCTACGCGCTTCCAGTTTTTCGTTGAAGTTGCGCGATGATGCTTCGAGACTTTCGCGACGCTTTGCCACGTACTGCTGAAAGGCAGAGAGATGTGGCGTTGCTTCGCCACAGCTGCCACCGCTACCGCCACTACCACCACCAGCACCGCTGCCAGTGGCGACCGCTTGCAAACTTATATGCGCAGCAGAGGCAGCTGTGTGTCGTGTTTCGTCGCCGCCGACAGGCGCAGCCAAATCATGCTCGTACGCACGCCGACTGCTGCCGCTGTGATGCCGCGATGGGCTGGCGCGCAGACGGGTGCGTCGCTTCTTTGGTGGTAGGGCCGGTAATGGTAGAGTGCTAAGGTCGAGTTTGTCTAGCGTCGACGAGGAGAGTTCGTCGTTTTGGGATTCACGCGTAACAGAGTCGCGTGTTAAATGACTATCGTCCGATTGTGCTTCGCTCGAGTCGACGCAGGTTGAGCAGTCCTGTCGGTAGAGGGGTGGACGTTTGACTGGATCACGTGTCGTTTTCAGCTGCGTCGTTTGGTCCGAGTCCAGCGATGATTGTGCAGTTGTGGTGATTGTTGGTACTTTAGTAGAGCTGAAATGAAAGTGAAAAAAATGTTAGTTACTAGTTTGGTTAAAAACAATATAGGAAAACAAGCATCTTTTTCTGTCTTCGATACAATAATAGGCAAATTTAAACAACTAACCATCGAGGAGCGTAAGGCAATAGTAGATATGTATAAGATCGCAATTCCATAAAAACTAGGTCAACCATTCCTGCAAAATAGTTCAGAGTTCAGCTCTTTCTGAATGTTATATTAAATTTTATCAAAACCGCCACATGGCTGAAGGCTTGCATGAGTAATATCGAAATGACAAAAATTTGAGTATTGCTTGCCGCTCTAGCAAACCAATCAATCCTAAATTTGTATGAAACATAGCTCAAGACTTAGCCGCTAGTCTTGAAGGTCGAGATCTTTAAACAACGCTAAGTGTCGATCAAAAGTCAATGTTCCTTAGCCTTGGTCAGTACCTCTCGACTCTCACGCTAGCTCAAAGAGAGCACTCTTCGACAAACCGACATATGCGAGCAGTGGAACCACATTTCCCGATAATTAAGTACTGAAGAAGGAAGCAAGACGTATAAGAAGAGAGTTTCCGAAATATGGGAGTGCGAAGAGCTTGTAATGCTGGCCGACACGAACAACGTCCGGAAATTTTATCAGATAGTTAGTAGTGACCGACGTCCAGAACGTGATTAAATTATGGAGGAAAAACTTTTCCACCCTCCTGAATAGTAGCAGCACTGATATCCGTGGAGAATATGAACCCTTATGAGAATATGATGACAAAGTCGTTGTCCCACCGCCTAACTATGACGAGGTACGAATAGCATCTTCGCGGCTGAAAACCAACAAAGCTGTGGGACATGACAGTCTTCTAGCTGAGCTATTTAACTGTGGCGACGAGACATTGCTAAGGTGCATTCATCCACTCAGACGACTGTAATTTAAGTGTGCGCTGCCAAGTAGACAAGGTAGGCGAGTACCCATATGCACCAACTAACGCCGCATTAGTCTTCTAAGAATCGGTTTTGGTTGCTTTCGAGCGTATTGTGTAAAAGACTGAAGCCCACCGGCAACAAAGTGATTGGGCCTTATCGGTGTGGCTATAGACCCAGTTAATCCACAATAGACCATGTACATATTTACCATATTATGACCTTGGAAAAGACCGGCGAGGAGAGGATCGAAACTCACCACCTATTTGTCGACTTCAAACGACACTTTCGATAGCCCGAAAATAAGTTGCATATATTTACTCCGAAGTCCAACGGAGAATCATCCTTGCCCAAAAAGTTCTACTTTGAACTGAGTAGGCAATTGCGAAGTAAAGTCCTTTCTCGATGTATCAAAATTACTTTCTGTAAGTCACATCATCATGGCCGTGCTGGTATAGGCCGTATAAGCATGGACAATGGCGACGTCCGATGAGGCGGTTCTTGGAGTATTCAAGAGAAATATTTTTAAGCTTTGAGCTTATTTTTGAAAAGTTTTAAATTCTTCAAGCTGAAGTTGATTTTAAAATTTTAATACTAAATTAAACGCAGCGTCGTTAATGCATATTGAATTCATTTCCTGTTGATCATCGGAATCTGCTAAACTATGCTGTGCGATTTTGCTTTCAAATAATATTTTTCATTCCAAATAACTCGCATGTTTTCATCTTTATGATTTTTAATAATGCCTCTGTGTTTTTTTTTTTTTGCTTTTGCAAAAATTCAATTCCTGCTGCTCTACTTCATTGCAACGACTTGCAGGCAGAGATGTCAGTCGCTTTTTTAATTACATAATCCACGTTGACCCACTTCAAATTCCACAACTTGCATTCTATACATACTAGGAGGCTCAACCTAAGTGCATTTGCATGTTTGTATACACATA
>NW_023458565.1:2998834-3002093 GCF_013731165.1 Rhagoletis pomonella | reverse complement strand
TTGTGTTTGTTATAACAAGTGCGACAGCTTAACTTAGTTATGTATGCAGGTATGTACATATGTATGTACATATATAGATTCTTAAAAGAGCATAACAATGCTGCCATACAAAGCCCCTGGGCTAACAAACGCTGTGAAGGCGGAGGTTGAATTGCTTTCGCAAAAAGTTGTACTGTATTTCGCAAGAGGGTGGCAGAATTTGTGGGTTCGTTAGATAGAAATTTTGTTTTGCAAACTATTGATTTTGCAACTTTTCACACTGTTGTGCAACAGAATTCTGCACTGCGTCAACTAATTCACTGACACTTGTGTTGCGTTGGTTGACATTTTTTTTTTGCTGATTGTAGTAAACAAATATGTACATACACACAAACTTAGCTATACACTTGGCACAATCGGATACAGCGTCGGAAATAGCTATGCACTTTGACATTTCCGTGGCAAGGACGATAGCTGCGTAGCGTTGGTTTTCGTTTTTATTATTGTACTTTTATTTTCATTTTTATTTTTTCAAAGATACACAAAAGGCAGTGGCTGGCAGTTGTACTTGCCGTGGGCTTAAAAGCGCTGGTAGATACACACATATGTATGTATGTACATATATAAAAAACTTTGTATATAAATCACTTTTCGTTAATTGACTTTGGATTCATAAAATTTGCACTAAAATTTGTTAAATAATTTTCTTAAATACCATTCGATTTGCACCCGTGCGTAGGTACGCGTCATTCACTTCTTACTAAGCTGTATACAAACACTTCAGAAAAATTCTTTTGCGTTCTTTTGTACACTCAGCTTTGCTCCTTTTATTTTGTGTGCTTTGTCTTAAATCACAATTTACTCAAATACTGGTATTCTTGCTTTTAATTTACTTATATTTGCTGCTCTTCAGCATCGCCAAATAAAAAATAGATCCGCTAACCGCCGCGCGTCCAATTCAAGCGTCATAAGTTAAAAACAACAAGAAATAAACTGCAAAACACACCAAAAGTTTATATCCATACAGGGGGATTGTTGTTGGCGCCCCAAATGCAACATGTTTCGCCTGCAACATGTTGGTCGCACACGTTCTGTGAAACGATAAACGAAGTGCTTAGATAAGCAAATTCAACGTATCCACTAACGCGCATACGTACGTACATACATACATATTTCCATACATATTACAATTTCTAGATATGAGTTTGTATACGAAGCGTGTTAGCGCTCGTTTCGCCTGCAAACAATTTTGCACCTAAGCTCTGCAAACAAAGTTGCCGGGTATGCTCCACAAACAGTGGGACCATGTTAGCCCTTTTGAGGCTAGATACGCGGATTTTTTGTAGACATTTTAAGCCTCTGAACAGCTTCTTGTGTGATTTTGAATTTTCAAAATTATTTCGCATATACCTACATATGTACATACATACATATGTGAATGTTCATAAATTATTAATATCTCCGAGACCAGTTAATCCTTAACGGAACCTATTGCATTTTGCAGGGCAATTCTGGCTTAGATAGTAAAGTCTTTCTGAAGACAAATGAAAAGCAAATCGCTACATAGTTCGAAAGACTTTTGTTATTCCAGCATACAATTCTTTGAAAACCTAATCTATTCTAGTCTATTATGAGAAATAGCATTTGTATATCATTTAGGTCGCGTTGCTCCCACAGTCGCAGTGTCCGAGTGAACAAAGCGCTGGCGTGCATTCGAGATATCCGAGTTCAAGTCTTCGGGAAGTGGAATTTTCTTTTTTTTTAATTAACATTTTTTTAATGTTTTTTAAATCTAGATTTCATTGTTTAAAAAAATATATATATATATTTTTAATTTCAGTTAAGTTTCAGAAACTTATTTTATGTATTTTTTCTTTTTAATTAATTTTTTTCTTTTTTTAATTAATTTAATTTTATTTTTTAGATGTATTATTTTAGATTTAATGCTCAAAAAAGAAAGATATTTTGTTTTTAATTTCATAAAATTTTAGAAAATTATTTTATTTTACGTAGGCTGCACTTCACTAATTTATTTAAGTGAAAACTACATTAATTTTTAAATCTTTGATTTCACCAATCAATTTTAACTTGTTTTTAGTTTTGATTTAAGTGACCCATGCTCTTCACTTAAATAAAAATTAATACCGAATAAACACGCTCATAGATGCTACACGTTTAATCAGCTGATCAATATTATTAAAACTGAAAAAAAAATATTAATGAGAATTAAATAGAAAATTAAACTAAAGTTAAATGAGTTTGGTGAAACTAATATAATTTTTTTTATTACATTTTAATTTTAAGTACTATTTTCTCCCTTGGTTCAATTTTGTTTTTAATTTAATTTTTAGATTTTATTTTTTTTAAAAAGAAAAAAATTGTTTTAATTCAATTTAATTTTTAAAACTATTTTTATTTATATTTGTTTTATTTTATGTTATTTATTTGTTTTGTTAGTTTGGTTTATAAATTGAATTTCTCAGCAAAACCGACTTTTATAAAATTACCTAGTACCAAAAACCTCTTTGCACTGATTTAGCTACGGGGTCAACCCTTCTTCGTTACTTTTATTTTAAGAAAACTAGTTTGCTTTCCTTGGCCAAATCATATAATTTTTTCTATCTTACATAATGAGATAACCTACGCTTATGTAGTTGGATGAGCGATAATTTTTGTTTGGAAAATGTTGAAATGTGTTCATCTATTTCTAACTTTTTTAGTAAATTTAGCTTGAAATCTGGTCATACTGCACAAAAATGTTGTCGCTTGTCGGCATTTTTGTTTGTGGATTGCATGTTTGTGGCGGTTTAAAAATATTGTACGATCCACAATGTACACATCGAGCTTGTTCGCTTTGAACATTTATTTTATCGTATGTTTTTAAGTGTTGCCGTGTTGCCGTATGGGCATAATTCTTCCATATTTGGTATATTTATATAACAATATTTTCAACGTAGTAAACTTCTTTAGTAAATTAGTTGATTTATAATTCTTGCTGGAAATGAAATTTAAAACGAATAAAATTCAATATTCATTACATTGTTGCTTCGTTTTTGTATTAAAAGTGACGCTAATGGCTTTAGCAGGGATCACACGATTTTCACATTTGGACAGTTTAGCAGTCACAGAGTGATGTTAGCTAGAAATGTTTATCGAGAATGGGTGCCGGTTAATAAAGTCTTTCCAAACAACAACACCCTGTAAATATGAAAACGTAAAAATCTGTTAAAGTGTACAAATCCTGTGATCCTTGATTCAGGCTACAGCGCCAAATAACAAA
>NW_023458565.1:2994013-2998734 GCF_013731165.1 Rhagoletis pomonella | reverse complement strand
GTAGCCGATAGTGAATTTTTGAACAAACAAATATTCTTTTTTTATATAAAAGCATGCAAACATCCTCGTCTCCCCTCGCACAGAGTTATTCACTGAGGAATTAAAGTTTTTCGGCCAAGGGATATTTTTGTGTTTTTTTCAATTTAATTCGATTATTTCGAGTTTGAGATATCGAAATGTATGTAAGTACGTACATTGTTTCACTAACTACATACTCGTTCGAAGAAACGTACGGGGAGTTAGTCAGAAGACACAAAGACTGTCAAAGACTGACAAAGTCTGTATAATTTTTGTGCACGTTGATTTAAACATTTTGTAATAGAAACTTAAAATAAAATTTTAATATTTTACACAGCTAATTATGTAATCAATTTGAAATGAATGCGCACATATTTAAGATGTATGTATGTATGTATGATTGTGTGCGTATGCATACATTTTTTAGGTCATTTGTAACGCACGTTTGTAAGTACATAAATATAATATGCTTTAAATGCATTAATTGCTATTATCAATTTCTGTTAATCACTTTTTTAACAACTTATTTGTTTAAATAAATTATTTGCCTTGATATTTCATCGTCGTTTGCCATTAGTTACCAAACACCTGAACTTGGCTCTGTTTAGCATTTTTTTTTGCCAGTCTGAAAACTATATTGTTGCAACATGGCTGCACAAGTATTTCACATGTACCTACACACATATGTATGTATATATGTATAAGTACGTACACTACGCGACAAATGAAAGTGTACACCTTGTTCGAATATAATATTCACAAATATTTTCATGAAAATTTTTTTGCATTAATGGCTTATGAAAATAAAGTTCACAAAAATTAAAAAAATGTTCAGCAAAATTTTCAACTGTTTATTTAGAATCTCTAGTAAAATTTTTGAGTACGTAGTTTTGTAGCCCATTCACTCATAGTCCAATGAAGTGCAAGTTTCAAACGGCTGAAAATTCCGTTGATTTTTGAGAATTTTTTTTCCATCAAAAATAAATTGCACTTAAAAAAAAAAACAAACGGAAAAGCAGTCTCAAAAAAAAAAACTCTCAAAAATCAATTATTTTGCCGTTTGAAACTTGCACTTCATTAGACTGAAATTTAATGGGCTACAAAGCTGCACACCCGAAAATTTTCTAGAAATTCTGAATAAATAGTTGAAAATTTTGCTGAAGTTTTTTTATTTTCAGTGAACTTCATATAAAGTGTGAAAATTCGATTTATATTGTTTATTTTAATAGAATGAGCTATATTTTCATCAATAATGCAAAAAATTGTTCATGAAAATATTTGTGAATATTAAATATATTGGAACAAGGTGAAAACTTTCATTTGTCGCCTAGTGTACGTATCAGTTCAAAGTGTGGTGAGTAGCGATAATTAAATTATCGCTTGCAGGGCTTAATGCTGGAGGAAAAAATTAATGATTTAATGAATAGTTTGGCACAGACTGCAGCAATAATTAATTGATATTTGCAACAGGGATTACCACAGCAATTTATTTTGAAAACTATATGGTTTACGCAAAAAATACATATGTATGTATGTATATGAGTGTATGCAAAAAAAATAAAAATAAATACTACATAATAATACCTATTATAAACTGCTCTACGATTACATTTTGAATAAGCATTTGGGAGGTTTTAAATGTTCGTTGCTCTTCTAATTATTGATTTACCTCGATGCTGAGGTCAAATTTCGACGTTTAAACCATAAATAATATTCTTTTACTACTTTCGACCTGTGGAATTGTGGTTTCTTGAAGTATTTAGTTAATTCAAAAAGAATTTGTATTAATTTTTAATCAAGAAAAGCTTTTAACACTTACACAACGCCAAAAGGTATGTACATATTTACTTCGAAAATATCACTCCAAGCTAACTTTTTAGAGTAAGTATGTACATATTTATAGGTATTAAAAATAATCTTAAAGAGAAGTGAGTATCACCCATAAAAGGAAACATAAAGAAAATAAAATGAAAACAATAAAATGTGCACTCAATGACACATCGTAAAGTTGTCATTAGCAATGACATGTCCGACATTCCATACGAGGGGCCAACACTTACAATGACTTTTGAACATTTTTTCTTTTTTCGGTTTTGGATTTTATACCTAGCTTTTCAAACTTTTTACAAACAAATAAATTGATCAAGTTTGTTACCGATTTGGTGGGGCAGTGGAAATCGAAAGTTCGAATGCACGAGGGGCAGGAAGTGTGATATTTTCTGTTTATTTATATTTTTGTACTTACATAAATACATATGTGTGTATTGATTTAAGCACATTAAACATAGTTACTGTCAGTTGGTGTCAATTATTTGAGACTTTATGACAGAACCATTGAAATTTATGTAATTTTGACAAAACATGGTTGATATGAAAAAAGGAAGTGGTTGTGGTGCAGTTAACTGAAAATGTCTTAGCTACGTGCATGGAGTTTGAGACAAAGTGCTGCTTTTTATGTGGCTCTAGAACTTTTTGTTTATTTAATATACATTACCAGGTTGACCGAGCTTTGCCCGGAGTGCATATACTTTGTGAAGTTTTCAAGATTTGGATAGCTTTAAAAAAATATTTTGGAAAAAAAATGGATTTCGATATTTATTAAGTAAATTTTTTACTCCAAAATTTAGGTGGCAACTCTATTCCGAAATACGCTAGAATGAATGGTACACATGTTAAGTGTATATGTACTGTGTATGCTTGAAAAAAATGCTGATTTAAATTAACAAAATAAAAATTTTTGTTACATAGAAGCGTGGTAGCTCTGATGGAAAATATTTTCTGACCAAAGTTCTCAAAAATACCTTTCATTTGATATCCATATTGCGATGTTTTAGATAAATTGTATAGAATCGAAAATAAGTGGCAACCTTACACCACTATATTAAGGGATAACATTTTGCACATAAGGGAAGCATTGTTTAGGAACCTTTTCTTGGTGCCCATGAATAGTAATATTTTGCCTTTTTTCTAAACAAAAAATTAAATAAATGTGTGATTCAAAGTAGGTGGCAACCCTATTAAAAATATTTTTGAATTAGGGATCTTTAAAATATCTTCCTATTGACACGAGTCTAAATCGGAATAGTTTAGGTTCAGTTATTAAAGTTTTTCTTATACCAATCATTGAAAAAAGTTAAAAAAAACAGCATCAAAAATCTCATTAGGTACGATTCCGTTGAAAATTAAAAAAAAAATTTTTTAATATTTTTATGCAAACTTTTTAAGCTTAAAGCGTTTTATCATTTGAGGGAATTTTTTTTTCAAAAAAATCTTTAAGAAACTTTTTTTTCATAAAAAACTCCATTTTTGGAGGTATTTCAAATCGATCCAGCTCACGTAAATCTCAATATTTTTCTGAAATATTTTGATGAAAATCTTAAAATATAATAGATATTATAATTCCAATGGAAAGGCAGTACCGATTTTTTTTTTCTATGTGGAGTGAAGTTTATACATGTGTACATATATGTTTGTACTACGATCAACTATGTACGCGGCTCGGCAGGTTTGGGGCGACTGTGTCGATTTTTATAATCGTTGACAACAAATTTCGAGCTACTTCGAATTTTAGTGTCCGTATGTCCCTGCTCATACTGTGGGTATGTGTGTATGTACATATGTATGTCTTTTAAAATAAAATACTTTCATAATACCAAAATAAGTATATATTGACAAAGTTTTAAGCAGAATCGTTTTAAGAAAGTTGACTGATCTGACAACGGTGATGATTGAAACTCTCTCAATAGTAAATAATGTATATTAATGTCGGCATTAGTTTTCGGAAGTCATACTATCAGTAGAACCTGGGTTGTGAGAATTCCTAAAATTTAAACAGCACTCACTTCTGCCCTAATAAGTAGCTCTAACTTTATGCGAAGTTATGTCACTGTCAATAAAAATTCAGAATATGTATAGCGTTATGTACATATGTGTTATCAACAGCAACATCTCTTACCACTTATTATATGTGTGTGTGTGTATAACCATAAAAAGCTGATATGAAATTAAAAGTACTTAGGTTCATAAATATAAACAGCCTTACCGAGAGTATTAAAAACCCTGTTATGAACTGTTGAAGCTGGAAAATTGTCATAATTTATATATGTATACGCATACATACATACTTACATAATTTCATAGTTTGCCAGCTGTTAAAAGTTTCGCGGAGGTTAGTTAGAAAAAGTTTAATGGAAAGAAAATTGCAACTATGTACTTGAAACGGCGCAAGTTTTCATAGGTATATAAGTATTTAGCTATGAATTTGTTTGTAGTTATGTTGTTATGTGGGTACGTATGTAGGTTCATTATCACAGTAATCATCACAAATATTAAGAACCTTAACAGCATTATTAGCAACATTATTGTCAGCTTTACCTTGAAGGGCTGCCAACTATCTAGTGGCTGGCACTCAAAGTAGTTTCAGCGAGTCGTCTCGAGCGGAAAATTAAAGGTAGGCAAAGTGGCAAACAACAGACGTGTTGAGGTCACTTCTAAGCCGCCTGTATCTAAGCGGAGGACAGGAAAACTTTACAGGCCATGCCGCTGATGTCAGCCATTGAATCTGGCAAATAATAAAAAAAAATGAAGAAGTAAACAACTAAAACAGTAGTGAAAAATTAAAAAAAAATAAAGCTGCTTAGCAACAACTTTAATGCGCAACAATAAAGGAAATACATCGCAAGCACACACTTACGCACATACAT
>NW_023458565.1:2968596-2993613 GCF_013731165.1 Rhagoletis pomonella | reverse complement strand
CAACAATAAAGGAAATACATCGCAAGCACACACTTACGCACATACATGTCTACATATGCATGTATTTACTTGCAATTGCAAAGTGGCACAGATGGCCGGGGTTGTAATGGGGTAATGGGATTATTTGCATCCGACAAATGCGCTCAAGTGCATAATTATAGCAGCTTAATAGTGTTAAGAGTGTTATTGTGCTTGGCAACTAACTATGCATGTACTTTATACAGAGATAAAGCTATCTAATAGGTAGTGGTGGGTGGTATGCGGTTGATAGCAGGAAATTAAAAGTTGACTCTGCTACAGTTCTGTTGAAGGTAAGTTGGTTTTGAAAGATAATTAAAAGAGGGAGATGTCGTCAATTTTCGCAGAAAAGTTATGCATTTGCAGCTTCAAGTGCTTGCGGTTCGTAGTTGAGTAGTTGAGGTCAAATAAGTTTAAAATGTTTCAAAAAAGTAAAAGAAAGGCATTATTTATATATGTATACCCGCCTCAGATTAACTATATATAGTCAGCGTCAAAACTAAGTATACCCTGACCCAAATTTTTCTTATTTTTTTTATTAAAATACAGTTCTTTCAACAGGAAACACCACAAGCATCGATTTTTTGTTAATTTCATGCAGAACTCGGGGGAAAACGCAAGACATTTTCACCAAAATTGAGTACGCAGTTTTATAAACCATTAAATTTTAGTAAAATAAAGTGCATGTTTCAAGTCGCTAAAAATTACTGTTGCTTATTGAGAATTTTTTCGCTGAGGGTGGTGCGTACCTTCTTTCAAAAAAAAAAAAATCGTATTATTGAAGAAAATGCGCAGCACCCTCGGCAAAACAAATATCAAAAATTAACTGAAATTCTTAGGGACTTGAAACCTTAATGCTTACTCAAAACTTTTCCAAGAAATCGAATCGAAAAGGTGAAAGTTTCTTGCATTTTCCCAAGATCTTTATGAAATTAAAAAAAAGAAAATATGCTGTTTAATGAACTATATTTTTCATAAGAAAATAAGAAAAAATTGGTATGTAAATATGAATAAATAAAATCGCCAAAACGTCAGGCTGTACTTATTTTGGACGCTCACTGTAGCATCCAACTGCAGGAATCTGCGAATTCATATCTATATACATATATAATACGCGAAAGGATTTTTTGTACAGCATAAAAGATCTGTACCGTTCGCCCGATTTTCAAAAATGAGATGTCAAATTAAAGCGCTTTGTCTGTAGATGTGCAATAAGGCTTTATTTTTTCGAAAAGAGTTGCCACTTGATAAAAAATTGTATTCAAATAATTTTATAATCAATGCCCTCAGATCCACAGCGTTCGTTCGATTTTCAAAAGTGAGGTACCAAATTAAAGTGATTAGGGAGTGGATATTCAAGAACGTTTTACTTTTTTGAAAAAAGTTGCCACCTGTTAAGAAATTAAGCTCAAGTTAATTAAAAAGTTAAATCAATTATTAAATACGGGTATCAATCGAAATGGTTTTGAAAAGGCTTTATAACTTTACTACGTATAGGAGGGTTGCCACATGTTAAAAAAATGTAATTTGGTAAAGCAATAAGGTATCGCTATATGGGTGTCATACAAAAGAGGTTTAAGAAGGTTGTAGTTTGAAAATATTTTGAATAGGTTTGCCACCTATTTGAAATATTAACGATGGATGTCAAATGAAAGAGCTTCAAGAAATACTTAGTTTGACAATTTAGAACATTTTTGATGTGTTTGAGGGTTGCCCCAGTTTAATGGGCTAAACTAAAATTATTTAATAAGTTAAATGAGTTACTAACCGATGGTTATCAATGGAAATGGGTTTAAAATCCTTTATTTAAGAACTAAATTGAGGAGGATTGCCACGTGTTTACAAATAAATTTCCACCTAATTCATCAGTTACATGAAATATTTATAACAATTTCAGACGAAAAATATTTAAGGAAAGTTTAGTTTGAAAATAATTTTTAAGACGGTTGCCGCCTGTTTTGAAAGTGGTATTTCGTTTAATTATACATAAGTTAAATGAAATTTTAAAATAGAACGCGTGTTAAGAAATCTTTAAGCTGAACATTTGTTTTTTTTTTTTGAAAAAATTAAGCTCAAATTATTTAATAAGTTAAATGGATTGTCAAAAGATGGGTATCAATCGAAATGGGTTTGAAAATAATTTATTTCTAATTTATTTCTAAACTGTGTAGTTAATTGAAATATGTATAACAATGCCAGGCGAAAAATTTTAGTTTGAAAATACTTTTAAAGGGGTTGCCACCTGTTCGAAAAGTCGAATTTGTTTTACTTATACGAAAGATACATAAATGAAGCATCGAAATATTAGTGTCAAATGAAAGAGTTTTAAGAAAACTATAGGCTGATAATATTTTTAATTAGAGTTGCCATCTATTTTTTTTAAGGTCATCACATCTGCACCGTTATTTCGAATTTCCAAAATGAGAAGTCAAATTTAAGAACTGGGATTCTACATAGATGTGCACAGGTTTTATTTTTTAAAGTTACAGGGAGATTTGAAATTTGATGAAATGAAAACCGACCCCACACGAGACCTCTCTTCACTGAGAAATGGTTTAGCTTAATCATTAGGAATATTTTTGGAGGGTTTTGAATAGGGTTTCACCTGTTTGAAAATTTAATTAAATGTTGGCGTTTTGACGCCATGCGGGTTCACTAGTTAAATACATATTTAGCCGGTGGACTTGAAGTGGGCGTATGATTCTAGAATTCGGCATCGTTTTTCAAGTGGAGGGGTTCGATACTACAGCAACAGGCGACACAAGACCTCAGTTTACGGTGCAATTAAAATTGGTCTGAGAATATCTGAATGCTCGCTCTTTTGGCCTCTGAATAGCAGGTTAATATGGAAACAGTCGCATTGCAGCGAATTGCTCTTTGGCAGATGGGTTTCCAGTTGCCTCAGCGAGCGCTGGCCGAAAACTTCAGCGTGTAAAAGCGGTCAAAGAAACTTCTTCGATAGTCGACAATTGACAATTTTCGGTCCTGAAGGAAGATCATTCCGCGAACTGCTTAATAAGAGTACGAGACGAGCTAAATCATTTAGTAATTTCTTCTAGCGTCCACTTCGGCAGAAGTCATTGGCCGGCAGACCCATAATGCTAGCATGCCTTCGCATCAAGCAGTGACCCATCATAATACCGGTCACTTGCTTTTTCAGAGGGGGTCGAATATCTTTGGCGTAGCTTAGCCAAATTTGTCACGCCGTTGTCACGACCATCTTTTATTTGCCATCTCTACGAAGCAAGCAGATAGCGGGTGGTTCCCTTCCTCGCACGCTCGTCTGCTGTACAGTTACCTCTATGTTTCTGTGACCTGAAACCCGCACAATGTGAGTATTAGGCTTTGAAGCTAACTCGTTGAGGACTTTTCTACATTCTATCGAAATTTTTGGCGATGTTTGCATGCATTTACATAAATTGTATGCAATCGGAATTTTTATGACGATACATTTTACAATGCTAAAACAGGATCATGTGAATTTTTTTCTCAAATGGTTACTGTAAAATACATACACAAAATTGTACAAACGTATTTCAACCAATATTCAACATTTAGTGAAGAAGGAAGAAGACACTTCTGTTTAACTACCTCCTAAACAACAACCCATTTCCAAAAATAATTACGAATTTTTATGATATCAACAAAAGTGTTGTCGAATGTGGGATAAAAATACAGTGGCACCATTAAACGTCAGCTCATAAATGATGGAGAAAGTAAAAGGTGTTTTCCAGTAGAGAAAGAAATACTCGTACAACTACTGCTTTCTTTCTTTCTTCCCAAACTTTGCATCTTTGAATGCCATTTGGTGGCATGCAACATTTACACAAATTTTCATTGCAGCAATCTTAAATATTGTTAATAGCACTTTGTTTTAATGACATTATGTGGCAATTAAAGTTAGGTTTTTTTTTTTCGATTAATCGGCGCGAAATTAAGTGAAGGGAAATGGTATATGTATTATAGAAAACAATGCCAAAGATAAAGTGAATTTGAAGCGGCTTAATTCTTTATTTCCCAGCAGTGAGAGAAAAATCATGACAATCAGACCATTTAGATGACAGTCGGTTTACTTTTAGATAAGAAACAAAGATTAGAACAATAAGTTGCAATTTAATACCTGATACTGACAAAGGGGGAACTTTCTTTAGCATTATACATACGGTGGCCAGATTTCTGGTAAGAAAAATCGGGACATTTCAAAAGCATCGAACCTGAATATACAATTTTGTTTTTAGAATAGAAAGACATAACATCTTTTAGAACAGGTTTATTTAAAACAAAAATGATAGCAAAAATGTTTCGCTTAATTCAAGTTAGTATCGTTTCATTAAAAAAAAAAAGAAACTAACAAACAACACTGGCTGGCTGCCACTATCCACCGCCTATGTAGAATTGCTCGGTGATTCCGAAGATCGAGTTAATTTTTTTTCTATGTATAAATTTTCGCGATATTTGCAATTTACCGTTATTCAGTTTAAAAAAAAGAGTGGTTGCACTTAATCACGTATGTATGTATATCTTAAGAACCAATTGAACAATCGTAATACGGCAAATGAAAGCAAATCAAATTCTCCATAAAACGTATATTTATTACTTTTCGATAGCCCTGATAGTTTCTGAGAAATTAATTAAGAAAGAAATAAAAAAAAAACAAAACAGTCGTTATTTTTTTATTGCTCCCCTCTTAAAGTTTGAATTTTTTCATCAAAAAAACAAAATAAATCGAGAATTTGATTTTCTTTCAGTTTCCGTATCTCGTATTACGATTATTTAATTTGTACGTAAGATATACGCGATTAAGGTGAACCATTCTTTTTTAAGCTGAATAACGGTAAATTGCAAATATCTCGAAAACGTATCCATAGAAAAAAAAATTAACTCGATTTTCGGAATCACCGAGCAATTCTACATAGAAATTGGATAGTGGCGTCTGGAGAACAACCAAACCAAACTAAAATTTTTGATCCAGTGCAATTATAGAAATTTAAAAAAAATTTAGGCAAGAATGACAGACTGCAATATACCGAGAGTACCAGTTTAACAGAATAAAACATAACCAAAGATCATGGAAAATAAGGATGATGTTTATGGCTGGGTGGAAAGTCACGTGTGTCGAGCTTGTAGGCAAGAAGTGTAGGGGAGTCAATGGAGTAGGCATTAGTGTTGGAAAACCATCGATAGTGTACACATTCGATAGTTTCGATAGTGATAGTGCAAAATATTCGATTGCATCGATACAGGCCACGGCGGATAGGTTTACCCGAATTGATTTTACTCGGTAGGTCGTCTGATTGTTCAAATTAAAAAGTTTCATTTTCGCGCACAGTGTTATTATTTTCTTAGTCCTAATATAAGAAAATATCACTAGTTATTACAATAAAATTATAGGGAGTATTCCCTATATATTACTAATCTATAGGCACATATATATATGGAATAAAGTTTTAACAGGTCTTATTGGAAAAGTGGGTGTGGCATCACCTTGCCCTCCAATGCTCAATTGGATTTTAATCTAGCGGTTTAGCCATCTAGTTCAACTTTTCGATGACATTTTCTTCAAAATAGCGAGTAGAATGGTGGGACTTTGCAACTTTTTTTTTCTAATAAGGAGCCCAACGTGGATCGAAATTTTAGGTCTTGCACCTTCTGCGTACTCACTCATGCATCTCTTCGTTAGCTCAAATCAGTTTAAGCATTTGTGGTCAACTTAACGCTACAAAATACCAAAAAGCAGCCGGAAAAACTTGGAGTAATTTTTCTTAGAACTGGGGCTTGAATGGGTCAATGGGAAGGATTAAAAAACTTACTTCGATATATGGCGAAAAGGCTTCGTGTAGTATTCTAAAACAATGCTGCAAATACCAACTTAGAATCTTTTAATTAAAAATATAAAATTTTTCGTCCGATTTCTTATGTGCTTGTTATTCAGATGCCTATGGAATATATAAATCTGCGTATGTAGAAAACTGAAGGTCAGTGTTGCCAGAACTTTTTGGGCCGACCGGCTAGATTGGCAAAAAAAGCGGCTAAAAACGGCTAAAATGTTTTAGTGAAATTTCACATAGACTCTGGCAAAAAACGGCTAAAATGTTTTAGTGAAAATCCACATGCTTTGTTTAAATAAATCGCAAGAAACGAAAGACTAGTTAACACCATTAATTTATATCGAGTGTATATTCCTCATCATCAAATGAATCACTATTGTATATATCACCTGAATTCATTAATTTTAAGAGATCGTCATCTACAGTAAAATTATGGCAGCATTTTTCTTCACATTTTAAACCGTATCTTATATATAAAATAGCGTTTAACGTTTTAACGCACATTGGATTTCTTTGCTTAGTTTTTATTATATTCATTGAACTAAATATTCGCTCTACTTCTGCATTACTTATAGGCAAAACAAGAAAACTAAAAACTAGGTTGCAAAGGTCAGCAAAAGGGTTTTCTCCTAGGGCATTTCGAAATTGATAAACTTCGGCCCAAAATTTTACAGTTGAGTCTAAATTACTCCAGGTATGTAACTTTAACCGTTGCCATTGCATCTCTATGGATGTTATTTCGTCGGCATTATATTTGTGTTTTTGTTGCTGTAGTTGAACAAATACTTTTGGTTTAATTACTCTTAATGCATTTCCAACCGAAAAAAGTCAATTTTTTTTAGTGTGGCAATATTTGTAGGGAGGCGTTGGCTTAATTCCTTTATTAAAGTGATAATAAAATAGCGACGATTTTCTCGAATTATTTTCTCGGCTTCGTGGTCAAAAGCGTTTGTGCTTACTTTTGTTTTTAAATACTCTTCAAAACTGTGATAAAACTGAGGAACTGGAGCAAGGTATGGTTCCCACGGGGAGCATATAGGATCAAATGTGTCCGCGCTAATAACCACTAGGGAGCATAGATGCGAAAGTAAAACATTGAGTTCATTAAAAATTTTCATTGGGTCTGCATTATTGCTTTCGAACAACTTGTTTACTTTTTGCACCTGAAAATTAGGCAAATAGTAAAATCGGCTAAAAACGGCTAACTTTTTTTTACAATCCGGCTAGGCTAACAAATCGGCTGCCGGCTAGATCGAATTTTCTCCGGCTAGTTGCTATCAAAACCGGCTAAATCTAGCCGAAAAACGGCTAAAATGGCAACGCTGCTGAAGGTTATTGGAAAAGTGGGCGTTGCACCTACCATACATGCTGACTTTTTGATGCCGCATATCTCTGAAGATATTTGCGATGGAGCACAGGATTTTGGTGCGGCTAGATATGATACCCGTTCCGTGCTCAAGTAGGAAACTTAAGGTTATTGGAACAGTGGACGTGGTACCTCTAATAGACCTTGCATTTTTTTTTTGGTAGAACAGCAAATGTTGTATGTAAAAAGGAAATTTAATAGTTTTTGTTGTTTCATTTTGCACAAAAAAAAAACGCTTTATACCTATCTATTCCAAGTGTATTTTATTGGTATCTGATTATCAACTGTCTCTGTAAACATAAAAATTTACATACTTGATTCTAAATTCAACGCATACGAAGGCAAATGCAAAAGCTAGAATTTTTTTGGAAATATGCTCTCATTAACAATACATAATCTTCCAAACAAACTTTTAATTAAAAGATGCCAATGAACAATGACAAGCAAATTATCGCTGTTAAGCTGGAGACTAAAATTAAATGAACATAAAACTATAAAATAAAAATTGTGAAAATTTTTATTCAAACGTCGATATCGCGATATGATTTGTATGCAAATATGTTTGTACATACATATTTATTCTTCTAGTAAAGTAAAGGAAAAAATGTGCGGAGCAAACAAAAAAGAAATTAAAAACAATATGAATGCAATTTAATTAAGTGTTAATACCCAAAAGGCAAGAGTTTAACGGGATTAAGAGCACTTAAACAAATCGATTAAGTACATAGCACGAAGCAAGGTATTTTCAATTAAATTTGCCGTAATAAAGAAATTAATTTGCATGCCCTCCATTTTAAACATTTAAAAGCTCGCATAACACAATAAGGGCACTACGTTAAAAAGCAAAAACAAAAAAAAAAATATCAAGGATTATTGAAACAATGGCAAAATACAATTCAATTTTCGCCATTCGTTTACAAATTAAATGCCACAACGAGTACTGAAGATTTGCAGCTAAAACGAAAAAAAATAAAATATTTATATATAAGTATACATAAATAAATACATATGTATGAAAAAATTATGTATGTGGATGAAAAAAAAAATATGTACACAACCACATACACACATCCAAATGAAATCATGCGTGCTGTGGTGAAGCAATGAATTCTGCTGCTGTAACTGAGCGATTACTGGGGGCGCTAGTTATCCTCTCAGCCAGCTCTACGGTTAGTTGGCGCGTCAAGTCAACCAACAAATGGACGAGTGAATGAAATGTGATGCAACTAACCGCCCGGATCTGCTTGCAACATGCAACAATGCAGCGCTGGTTATGCTGGCAGGTGTATTTCATGCAAAGAAGAGCATTTTCACATGCTCGCCTGTGTGAAAGGAAATAAGGACAACAGTTTGGATGTCTGCGTTCTCCCCTCAGCTTGCATACACATTGTGGTAAAACATAAAGTAAAAGCCCGTAGCACTCATGCTGTTTGCTGCCGGTAACGCTGCTTTGCTTGCAACAAAAGTAGGTTGCCTGCCGCTACAGCTTTTGCTGTTTTTATATCTTTTTTTAATATATATAATGTGCAAAGGTGTATATGCATGTATGTGTGTGTACAAAGTTGCTTCAGCTGCTTTTGCGATTTTTACGCTCGTTGTTACAACAAATTGCAACTCATCCTTAGGCTCACTTACATACATATATATGCACATTAGGGTGGTCCTTGGATGTAGGAAGCAAATTTTTACATCAGATTTCCCAAGTCTCAACCCCTACGTCGATGCTACTATAGTTGAAGATAACATATATAAATTTTGGTGCCGATTGGAGACGGTTAAGGCGTGTCGCATAGGGGTCAAAGTTCAGATTACCCTATGAAGACGTCTTAACCGACGCCAATCAGGACCAAAATTTATATGTGACATCTTCGACTTTAGTAGTATCGATCTAGGCATTAAGTGAAAAAAATATATATTTTTAATTTTTTAAGGTTCCATAGAGAAATCTAAAATTTGCCTCCTGTGCGACACGCCTTAACGGTCTTAATTCGGGACCAAAATTTACATGTAATATCTGTGACCGTGGTATTACCGATTGAGGGGGTGAGACTGAAAAAAATTCTTCATTTGATTTTTGAGGACCACCCTAATCTACATACATACATAGTTACGAGAACATATAAATAAGCACTTGAATATGTATATCTTTTCCGCACATTTGTGGTATGAAAGCCATACATTCCCTGTACGAAAAATGTAAAATATAATAATAGCTCAATCCCGTCTATATATTGTATAATCAATAGTCAAGTTTGATAACACAATATATGATCGATTCCACAGAAAGTAAAAGGCCAATAAAAAATCAATAAAAAACTTATTTGTTTGCACTTTTTATTCTTATAGTACTGAAAACTATATTTAGTTTCGTCGAAAATCTTTCGACAAAAAGAGCAAAGTATCAGACGCAAAATGCTTCGACATTAGGGTGGAGCGAATTTTTTTCGATATCGAATTTTTAATAGCGCGAACAAGTCGCATAAAATGATCACGTAGCACCGTGTTAAACCGTCTTCCGATAGGATAATATTTACGATCGCCCCAAGAGCCTTAAAGTTTCAAAACATCTCTCAAATTATTGAATACGCAGTTTTAAAGTTCATTATATCTTAGGTGTTACGAATTTTCCTCCATGCAAAGTATGTTCGAAAAGGGTCTCACGTATTTCCGAAGGACCTCTGAAGAGGCAGCCTCTTTTCATGCCTATTGAAGACCCTTGACATATTTATTGACGTGTATATAAGAAATAGATTTCCTCTTGAGCGATTGAGCCTAAAAGGCATCCTGAAGGGTAGATATGTAGAATCTTTTTTGCATGCACTTGTAAAAGTTATTGAGGAGCCTCTTAAGAATAAATAGTTTGCAGCTGACGCCTTCCTTGATATCGAGGGGAGCTTTTAAAAGCCGATAGTAAAAGCTCTGACTAAGATTGGAGTCGAGAACTACTTAGTTAGGCTTATTTCCCGCATGCTTTACGACAGTTCTGTCACAGAGTAGATTGAGCAGGTGTACCCTGCAGGAATATGTTCTCTCACCCATTCTCTGGACCGTCGTAGTAAATGACGTCCTAGAGGAGCTGGAAAAATTCCTTATATCCAGCTTCTCTCAATAGGTGGCATTTCACTTGTATTCTCTGATAGTGACAAGTACTTAGGGGTAGTTCTTGACACAGAAAGTTATCTTGAGAGGAACATATTCAGACGTGGATAAAAAAGGACATAAATGATTCTATACTGCTGTGAAAACGCTATGGGGTAGAGATGCGGTCGTTCTACAAAGGTAATATATTGACTATATGAAACCATAACTGAGCCAATTATGTTCTACGAGGTCATTGCTTGGTGAAATTTCCTAGAAAAGTTTATTCCAGTTAAGAAGCTACAGCGCAAAGTGCAAAGAGCGACCCTTTGCTGGAATTATCGGAGTCCTCTGTACCAAGCCCGGTCTAGCGCTTAACGACATGCTCACAACTGTGCTTATTACAGGTAAAATTGCCGCAGTTCGCTCCACCATTAGGCTTAGAAAGGCGAATATCTATACTTTGATAGCCAAACAACAATCAGGGTTCCGTATTCGCTCCTGATACGATAAAGCTGGTCGACGAATGTCTGATCTCTCTCTCTCTCTCAGTAGCCTCGGAATATTTCGAAACCAAAGTGATTTGGATCCCAGGACAGAGTTACATTGCTGGAAAAAGCAGGGCTGATGAATTGGCTAGGCCGGGTAGCGTTGATGTCATCTCCCAGGAAAGGGATGACGTAGGAGTTTCTCATAACGGAACCCTACCGCTGCATCGGAGATAACTTAATTAATTTCAGCAACACGGTGCGAATAAGTATATTGAGATCGATGAGATGCATCCTCGAAGTGCAGGAGAGCACACACCTTTAAGATAAGTAGACTAGTTACCAACTAAAGAGTGGTGTATTCAAACTTTTTAGGTGAAAAAAAGGCGCACGCACAGTCGTATTCTCAAATAGTCAATTCCAGATTTTTTCCAGCTGGCTACTTGGCATTGTTTAGCTTTAATTTGCCTCACTAAAAATCTTTTGTTGTGGCTTTTAGAGGCTCTTTTCTTTCAGGTATCATGTAACGAAATTGAAGTTGTTGCTACTTAACATACTTTGGTTTTGCACTCAAAAGTAGTTTTGTTACATAAACTTTTGCCTATGTAGGCATATGGCAGATATGTACATATGTATATATTACACTGGAATATACATATGTATGTAATGAGTATTTATGACGTCAGAAATTTTTGTTCTCAAAAGTATGTACATATCCAAGCATATTTATGCATATTCATACTTACATACGTATATACGTAGGTACTTAGACATATACTTAGCTCATTGTCGTCAAACATTTTTAAAAGCACCGACTGGAAAATTACAAGGTGTAAAATATATTATCCAGTCCTTGAGTGATGTAAGGTAACATTTAGCTTACACCTACACTCACACTAACACGTTTAGGTATGCACTGAAACGGAAACCTTCAACGCCATTCGTAATTTAAGAAAAATGTATATATGTAAACACTTAGATGCATACATACATATGAATACTTTTTGCTTAGAATTAGATAAAGCTCATACAAAGTAATCCATCTGGTTTTAAAACTCTCATAACACCATAAAAATCACAGTATAAAATAAATGCTTAAACATACATATATGTATGTATGTATACATAAACAACAAATGAAAATAGAAGAGTATTTTGATAACGCTAAGTACATTTGCCTGTTGAATATGCTCTTGAGACCATAGACCACGGGAAAAGTTCGAAAAAATAATAGTGTGAAAAAGAATATTGGCAGCAATTTAATTGTCTTTATGCCAGAGGCTTAACAAAAAAACGAACTGAGGAACTTTAAGCACCAATACTTATGAATTCTTAACGACGCACAGTGGAACAGCCCTATTAATTTTTTGGAAAAAAACAAGAAGGAATCGGCGTAGAACCTAAATTTTTTGCATGCAACATTTATGGGCATAAATCAAGAAAAAAAAACGAAAAATTGGCTTGATTGATTTATTTTAAAGCATACCGCCCATATGAACCTAATCTCAAAAACGTCGTAAAAATGCCATAAAAAGTGCACCAATGAATATACGAGTCTGAAATTTTGGCCATATGTTTGTATTAACGTTGTGTATTAACTCCAGAAAAAACGAACGTAATTAATTTATTTTGAAGCATACCTCCCATACAAACCTTACTTCAAAAATTCCCTAAAAGCACACCAACGAATGTATGACTCCGAAATTTTGTCCATACATTTTTAATAATGTTATGTGTGAACCCTCAAATAGTGGGCATAATTGGTTTATTTTGAAGCATGCCACCCATACAAACCTAACCTCAAAAAACGCATTAAAAAGGCCGTAAAAAGCGGACCGATGAACATATCATTCGGAAATTTTGGTCTTAAGTTAGTAATAATATTATAAACGTCCAAAAAATGGGAGTACTCGGTTTATTTTAACACATACCTGCCATGCAAACTTTGTCTATAAAAATTGTCAAAATTTGCATTTATAAAGTGTCATTTTTGTCTGCTAATATTTATTAAAATATTTGGTCAATCGCCCTGATTTTTTCTCAATTTTTTCTAGTAAGTGCTATATTTTCATATGAACCTACAAGGAAAATAATAAACACAAAAGGTATAAGAAAATTGCTTATATGAACAAAAATCTCAATCAGTTTTAGTTTAATGAAATTCCTCTGACTTTTGTTGCTTTTATCCTGTATAATACTGCCGATATCGTACAAAGTCATAATGAATATTTGTATTGAAAATATTATTTTGTTAGGCTAAACCATTCAAATATAAAAATTTAATACTCAAAAAATTTAATTTTTTCCGCCGAAATACCACTGTGCGGTTTTGAGGATTTTATCCCGAGAAAACCCACTCTAGCAATTATCAAAGGACAAAGGTCGATGCTGTATGAATAGAATTTTTACGTAAGAATTCGAATACGCATTTTATGAACTCAGCAAAGGTAGTTGAATGATGGATTGAAAATGAATTTGTCTATTCTATTTTTAATATTTCTGTGTTTTTAGGCAAAAATATATCTTGCACAAAATTTTTGCTATTTTGGACGATCGTTACTAGCCCTTGCCACATTACAATCCAGAATTCGGATGACTGGTGGGTGTGGCAGTTGACCGATTTTTACCATCTATCGGATTTATGTCTTCCTAGGTTAATCCAAGTTACAACCCAACTTCATTGTAATCGGATAACTTTTACCATATCCGCCCCTAGCGTAGTGGGCGTGGTAGTCCGGGAAATTTTACCATTTTGCATATTTATTCATTCCTACGAAAAAGTAGTCCACGTAACAATTTTCAGCAAAATCGGAGCACATTTACTACTTTTTGCCACAACGATGGCGTGTACCAACACGTTCTTATTGTAGGAGTTGTCGCAATGGGGAAAAGGAGGATTCAATTCAGCATTTATTATTTCAAAGCACAGCACACGGTGACTCAAGCACCTGGGATCACGTTTTTCATCACCTTGTTGGAGATAACGGAAGTGAAAATATTCGGACCTTTTATCCGGGATAGTAAATTGTTTGGCAGACACTTTAACGACACTTTGGAATAACCTGAAGAAGTATGATACATTCATACCCACCTTCCTAACTAACCTAACCTGACCCGCATTATAAGAAAGACGTGCTTAGTACTTGAATTTCTACAATAAATATGTAATATTAAAATTAATTGCAAACAATATTTCATTCATTTCAATGCAATATGCTTAGTTTTTGTGCCATACCACCTTCTCTGATGCAGAACTTCCTTTTGCGGAAACGGTTACATAAATTTTCATATCCGTATACTAAATGAAAGTAAAAGTTTCCAAATTCAACACGACATACTTGCACTTACAAGGAAACAGTGCACCAAAAACTGTCACCGAATGGAATGCTGTCGCGACAGTTCAATAATCAATGCATGGCACGTACGTTGAATGGTATAATTTATGGACCCTAAAAAGCCAAAAAAAAGTTGGTGCAAATTTTGGTGGTCTGGCTGACGATTGACGCCAATGTTGTACATCACCATTTTGGTGAATAAATTTTGCGAAGCAGACGTTCGTTAATGAATTTCTTCTTTCATTTCATTTTTGTATATTTTTCTTTTTTTTTTAATGAAGCGCGCAGACTTTCTAAATAAGGAATATGGCACATACATACTAAGTAGACTTGGTTGGTTTTTAGGAAAATGTGCAAAATTGTAAGTAACTTCGCTGGAATGGTCTCGCTAGAGCTATTACTTCAGCTATCATACACTTTTACTCGACTTAAGACAACCGCTGGTCTGGTCCGAGTTTCAAAAGTGGCCATTCTACGATCGTGATGAAGATGTGTAACAGTATTGGAATTTGAACTCACAAAAAATATATGTAAGGTCCTTTACATAATTTTCAGATAGTTTTCCCATTCCCCAAACAGGTGGGCGACATAATATGCCCTCATTTTGTTGCTTCCCATTCCCACGGTGAACCCACCATATCGTCTTAATAAAACGTTCTAGATAGCGGTTACTTGCAGAGAAAAAGTCAGCTAGACACTCAAAGAAAAGTTCAGAGACAAGACTGCATTGACAAAACTATTTTAAGGTTATCCCATTCGCTTGCAGAGGACGCATAATGGAGATGCAGAGCCTTACATTCCTTTTTATTGAAATCGGGATACATTAGTTTTGTAACTTCACATGTGGGTTTCCTTGACCAATTGGCATTAGGTATATCATTGAAAGTCACAGCCCAATTCTGAACAGAAACTCACTGAGAGGTTTCTCTCTTATCCCTTTCCTCCTATCATGAATAAAAATTCCCTTAGGATTTTTTATATTAGATGGTGGAGTTGAGCTGGAAAAAGCTTTTCCGAAGTGCGAAGTTCCTCCTCCCAAGTTTTCGGGAAAATGCTTCTCCCTGGGAGTTAATTATTGGAGGATTTCTTTCTCGGGATAAACAAATTAGAAAAGTGCCCTTGTAGAAAAGAAAACGTCATAAGTCCATGGTGATGTGTAGCAAGAGCTCGTCTGCTAAGCACGTTTCGGGTGAACCACAGTGAGCTGACAATATGTAAGATCAGGTTCAGTGAGAACTATTTATACTGTGTGATCCTTGAACCAACACTGGGGAGTCTATTGAAGAACTTGTTTTCGAAACAAAATAGTAGACTAAAATACATACACGGTCAAAATCACAAAGAGCTGCTGGAATAGTGTAGGAACCGAAGGCATTTCCGGATATGGGTTGCGTTCGAACTAGCCGCATTGCTGCTGGCATAAAGCTTACCCTAATGGTAAGCAGGCAGACAATTTCAGAAGGAGTTATAGGACAATTAACATAGAACAGCCTTGATGCACCTAATCCAGTTTGTGCTTAAACGCAGACTTGTCTATAGCCGGTCATCAGCCACTTATGGTCTATCTGTATACAACTTTTTCGCCACTTTGGCGTTCGCATTTTCATTAGGCGAGTTCTTTCCGAAGTTTTTGAATATCCGGAGTCTTACCTGCGTTGCCGAATAATTCCGGTATTATAGGCAACCTTTCATATTGAAAATACCCTGAACAAACGTTTTGTTGGTTCAAAAAAAAGGCTTGCTTGAAATAATCGTCTATTCGAAAAAATTTTATGTAATAGTCTCATAGCAGGGTTATATAAATCTATTTAAAATATTAATCCAAAAGTAATTTTGTGAAATTAAATCTTCCACAAGATATATAGATATTAATATGAGGTGTGCACTGCGCCCTGGCGATATAATGTGCCCTCTTCTCTTCGGAGCACTTAATCTAAGCCCAGATATCTCAAGAAAGTTCAATAGCGTCTTCGGGAGTAGGGAGTGGATGTACTCAAGCAGTGGCCACATCGAGCCTAGACTCCTCTCATGTCTCCACACTCGGTGAGAATGTGAAGCGGTGTCTCGTTGGTCAAGCCACAGAACCTGCAGAGATCTTTAGACCATATGCATTCCTCCAGTTTATATCCCTTAGTGTGCTCCTCCTCTCAGGAAACGCTCTGGGCTGACTGGAGTGATGGCTGCCGCCTCTCTAGCGAGACAGTCAGCCGCTTCATTACCCTCTATTCCCCTATGACCAAGTACCCACACTTATGTTATTGTGTCTGCCAAAGGAGTTTAGCTTCTAAATGGACCAACGAAGATTTGGCTTCATAGGATAGAAGTGCCCTGAGTGCCGCCTGACTGACGGTCAGCATTACAATTCTCTCATTTCTAAACCCTCTACCTGTGGAACGTACGATTCCACAACTGGGTGTGGTATTAAATTCTCTCCACCCTGTGGTAGCATGATTTAACGGATTCCATCTACCCCCTGTGGCCTTATATCGCTCAAGCGAACCCAACGGTTATCTGAATGAATTCTGGGTGAATATACTGCTTGCCAGTTTCCAGTCACATGGTCGCGACCTCCGGCTCCAGTTCTAAGGTAGTGGTCTCCGAGAAGTGTGTTGTAAGAAGTGTGGTTGTCCTCTCATTTTGCTACTAATACAGGTGGCATCAGGGGGCTTTTGTACTAACACAAACATAACAATTAAATTGGTAGAAGAAAAAAGTTTCCAATGCCACCTGTGTAACCACAGATCATACCTACACTGAGAAAAAGTGATAATTGCCGTCCATTATATGCAATGCGATGCTCAAATGGCGGAAGTAACAATTTGATCTGATTAGCACCACAAAACACTTTTCGCCACTTAAAAGATAATCTAATCTTAAGCCTGGACTGCGGAGCGAATTGTTGCTTCACTGCGAAGCCATTATAATGAAACTATCCATGAAGCCAATACGACAGAAGATGATTATCATGATAATCAAACTGCTCAAATGGCAACAGTTGCTACTTAAATTCAGCTCAAGGATGCAGAGGGTGCTTTTTAATGACCAGGGAGGAAATGTCATGAACTTCGCATATGAATGAGGGCATGTAAACAGAAAACAGGAAATAAATAAAGAAATTGATTCGAGGCATAAGAGAGAAAGAAGTGTGGTATGTAAGAAACAGCTGTTCGCAAAAAGTGGCAGCAGGCGAAGCTTAGCAAAGGAAGAACGAATAAAAATTGTATCATTAAATCGCTCATACAAACCCGAAAGGAGAGCAAGGACAGTGAAAATATTGGCAAGCAACACACGTACGTAGCTTACATACATATGTACATATGTACGTTTGTGGCATACATTTAATTGTTCACTCTAGTTTTATATTGATGTCGTTTGGATGGCGAGCAAGACAATGTTCCAAAGTCAATGGATGGCCGTATATTATAGCGAAAACATTGATGGGCATACGCATAACTATGTACATTAGACTGATTCAAAAAAATCGACTTCCTTTTTTTAGTAAAGTTATTGTTTGTAAATTTAGAAAAGAAAAAGTTATTCAAATTAGAAAAAGTTATTAAAATTATTTTTAAATTGCTGCTGATATTTTTTCAAAATCGCCTTTTTTGTAACTAACTATTGAGAAACTGAATAAACTAATAAAAAAGGCACAATTCGATTCAAAAATACTTATTGTTGAATATTTATTAAGCTCAAAAACAATGCCTATTTTAGAGTTTCTTTATTGTTGTTTTAGAAGATTATTTTTATGTAATCTAAAGTTTTTAACTTAATTAATATTCAAATATAAGTATTTTTGAATCGAATTGTGCTTTTTTTATTATGTACTTTATTCAGTTTCTCAATAGTCAATTACAACAAAAGGCGATTTTGAAAAAATATGCGTGTAGAACTTACAACTGTAAAGCTCTGCAATTTAAAAATAATTTTAATAACTTTTTCTAACAGGGAGTCACATTTTGCAGGATTTTTGTAGAAAATTTTGCAATATTTATTGATAATTTAATTATTTTACCTAAAATAGGAGAAACAACTGTAATAATGGCATAAATTTGACTTTAAGTTTTAATAACCGTTAAACCAGTAGGTTTATCAAAAAATGATTGGAGACGTTTTTTGTAGAGCGTCTAATTTCGTAAAACATTATCTATCGATTTTTTTCCGGTAATTCGTAGTCGAGAAAACAAATTCCAAATTTAAAATAAATTTTTTCTATGTAATTTGTATGGAAAATAGAAATCCGCGACCTTTTAAACTTAATATTAAGGGTTGCGCTTTTAATAGGCAACTTTTGACGTCTCCCCGGAGGTATTAAATCGGGGGCAGGTAAAAAAAAAGTAAGTAGATTTTTTGGGATCAGTCTAATCTACATATGTACTTACATTCCATATGCATATACGATTATGTATAGCGAAGTTATGAATCAAGCACATCGGACGAACAAAAAAAAAATAATAATAAAGCAGCCACCTCAATTTCAAGTGCTATTCTATATGCACACACAGAAGGGCAAGACAGCCCATCAATGCTGACGATAATGACGTTGACTTTTCGTTCATTATCGCGTTAGTCGTTGATATGCAATATCTAGTGTTGCCATGAGCCATTATCAGGGTTGGTTGGTTAGTTGACTCCTGCTGTGGGTTGCTGGTTGCGAAGAAAGATGGATAGGAAAAAAGTAATTTTGAATTTTCAACGGTTATGCAATTTCGTGGTTGGTAGAATCAACATACATATGTATGTAGGTATATATATGTTACAAGTGTGTATGCATACACATATATGTAAATACGTGGTTTGATAAATACCCTGCAGTGAAAAGAACTAGCATGCAGGAATTCGAATTCATGAACTAGTATTTAGGGATGTAAGTCATACTAGTTCCTTATGAACTGTAAGCTGTCATCGATTCGCCAACGGTTAGCGAGTGGCGAAACGAACGAACTCAATGAGGTACAACCAAATTGCTATCGTTCATCCTTGCTAGGTAACTTTGTTGTTGCTTTCACGAACATAGCGGAGCAGAGAAGTGGCTAATCGATGACGGCTATAATTATTCCAGTTCCTAGTAGAAAAAAGTAAACTAGTTGGTAGAAATTTTATTTAGTAAACAGTTATGAGATCAGCGCAGGTATGCAAATTTTGTGGAGTAACATCGATACATAAACGCTTTGACACATCGGAGAAATGAACATCGATGGTAAAATATATCGATACATCTATGGTTTTCAATATTTTACAATTTATTAGGCCCTAGTGAAATTAAGAGAAATTTAATCTTTTTTCAAACTCAACGAATGCAGTTTACTGTAATGCAGGAAGAGAGCTACGTACAAAATGTTGAAAAATAATTGGTTGAATCAAAAGAAAGTCTGAGTCACACTAAATTCGATGTTTAAAACATCGTTGAAGCTATATTGTAAATTTAGCGATATTAGAAAATTGTAAGCATCGATGGCAAACAAACATCAACAGATCAGCATTTGAATTGCCAAAGCTAAAATCAAAATGCAGTTAATTGCATTCCTCACTTATGTAGGCTGAGGCGACGTGGTGGAGGTGGTTAAAGTAAAGTAAGGAAATTATTTCAATTTATGTATAAAATAACACCCAAAATCATAAAAAATAAATAAGACTAATAATAACTACTTTATAAATCGAAAATTTGTATGAAAATGTCACTTTATAAAGCTCTTTAGATTATTTTTTATGAAAAAGGCCATCAAAATTTTAAATCAAATACCGAACAAATTAAATGAAATATGTTAACGTTTTTTTCATGTTAAAACAACACAATTTAAAAGTTACAACAAAAGACGTATACATATAAATAAAAGATAAATTAATTAAAAAATCAAAAAAAAGAAACATTAAAAATAAGAAATTAATTCGCTGCCCGAGGATTCGAACTTGGATTTCTCGAATGGCGCTCTAGCGCTTTGCTCCGTCGGCCATTGCGACTGTTGGAGCGCCACGAGCGAAATTATACACTTATTCCTTTCACGGGGGATGCAGTAAATTATATCGTCAACTGGTATATTGATTCTAGTATTTATACTGGTAGTTGCTGATGCTGGAGCGCACAACTGACATCTCGTATAACACCGCCATATTAAAAATACCAGTCGCTAGCATTGAAAAAGGATACAACGTGAACTATTCTAGTTCACAACTAGTAGCTTTCCCTGCAGGGTATATATACATATGTATATGCACATCGTGTGAGTGTGGACATTTACTTAGTATAAAAGTCGTTTGTATAAATTGGATATTTGTAGACTCTAAATAATTAAACAAATGGGATTTGTAATAACACTTTTTGTAATAAATAATTGAATGGAAAACAAATTACATAGGTATAGGCGGTGATACTGCAAAACGCTCTATGCCAATTATTACCTTGGAGCTTAGATGGCATATTAACTGATCTGGAATGCTTCTACGAATCGTACGTAATACACTCGTAAACCAAAGACAAAACTGTCTAACTTTGATGAAGATGAATGATTACCAGAAGCTTTCAGATTCTGGTGACAGATTAGGGATGCCGTGATTCAGATCCATGATCGAATCAATTTCGATTCAAAAATTCTTTTTGAGATTATGGCATTCGGTAGCCTGTTCGCTTTTTCAATTTAAATTGTATTGAAGAGAAAACAGTTTTTGTTTAGGAATGGTCCACATGCAGTCAAAGACATTACCATTTTCACCTTTCAAAATGATACCGACTAGAAGTTTGCTTCCCTGAAAGTTCAATACAGCAGGGCACATTACGCGTCTATTCTTATGAAAAGGCCTTTTCTATGAAACTATAAACGCGATAGTGTCATTGGTGTAACAACGAGTTGGAAGTTATACAAAAGCTCCGAAATTCGTAATTTGCAAAATTTTCATATCGCTTGCTTTGGATGGCATTTTGAAAATCTATGCGGAAAGGAGTTATTACCAATATAGCATGTTGACGAAAGAACAGATACGAGTTTTTAAAGATTACTAAAAAATTATAAAAAATTCGGTATGATACATAGATTTTATTTTAAAGCTTTGTGTCCTTTTAAACCCCAACTCTTACTTGAATGCTGTACAAACCTATTTTTGCTTTCTGAAAAAAAAAATGTACTATTCATTGTTTTTATATGCCGAATAGGGACGTTCCGATACCATGAAAGTATCGATACCTACTCAAATGAGTTTACTCAAATCCCTATTTCGATACTACTTATATGAGTGAACCGAATGTATCGATACCTACTTATATCGATAAATTTTCATCCTTTTATATGCAACAAGGAGAAAGTAATTTTCAGGCGTTATCTGTGACATACCTTTTGGGACACCTGAGTGGTAGATCGACCTATCTCGGCATCCAGTTTGAAAGCGCCGTATCTGAGAAAACTTTTCAAAAGCACCCTATTCCAGAATTTGATTGAAAAACGCCTTATATCAGAAAACTTTTCAAGACCACCCTCTTTCAGAACTCGGTACAAAAACGCCCTATCTCAGCTGCCGATTCAAAGCGCCCTATCTCAATTATTTTCAATATATTTTCAGTTGAGGTATCGATATGTTTATTTGATCATTAGTAACATTACAAGTAATACGATTACTTAGACAAAAAATTAAACCTTTGAAAGGTTCCCACAAAACGTTACGGCTACAAAGCATTGCTTAAACTTTGTAAAAATATATCCCCTCTTTAGATTTTGGCGGTGCCATTGCTTAGATCAATTATTTTTTCATAAAAGCGAAGCAATTATTTTCCATAGAAAATATATGACCGAAAGATATGGCACTTCCTCAAATCGATTCGATACAAGTACTTTTATTTCGATACTAAGTAGGTATCGATAAAACGATTCAAGTAAAAAAAGTGGTTGGTATTGAAACAAAAGTATCGAGTACATACTCGTATTTACTTATATCGGAACATCCCTAATGCCGAATATCTATTAACAGAAAGTAAAGGAAATTTGTAGCGTCATTTCAGAAAACCGGTATCTCAATGGATTACTTTGAAGTAGTGAATTAGTGGATCCAGCATTAACATTACCGATGTTGTCAGCCTTGAGGTCAAGCGAAGAAAATAATTCTTGTCAGGGCCGGATTTAAGCACAGGCTAATTAGGCCCGAGCCACATGAAAAATTAAAAAAAAAAAAAAACAAATACTTATATATAAAAAGTGAAAAACTTATATAAGTATTCACAATTTTTAAGAAACATTGCACTGAAGGCGAGTCAATAAGACATATTTAGTTCGTTTTTTTACCCATATCCAAGGGGATTCACATTACAGTACAACGTAATGTAAGTGCTAAATAGCTGATTTAGTTTAGTAAGCAAAGGGAAAAGCGTCGTTTCGTCGGTCGGGGCAGGTAAACGGAGTACACGTGCTACAGCGCAGCCATAAGGATCAGGTTTATACCACCCAATCCTGCGAGCCGCAGTTTCGACAGCCTTGATCTAAGTCATTGTTATTACAAATTTGAGGTGTTACTTTAAGTAATTTTATACTTTCTATGAGTATAAAGGCCCGTACGACTTTAGTAGTTAATGTTCTACTCAGTCCAAAGTAGCACTTGTTGGCACAGGTGATTCTGCGTTGGATTTCGGTGCTGACATTATTATCGGTGTTAATCCTGGTTCCCAAGTAAACTAAATTGTCCATTTTCTCGAAATCATAACTGCCAACAGTGACATGGGTTCCAATGTGCGAATCGTCTTGTCCTCGTTGACGAGAACAGACCTCGCGGTTCATGATTAACGTAGATTGTTCATAAAACCGTGATTCTTTATTTGCAAATTTGAGAAATTTTGTCGAGTTCCTGCCATTTAAAACATTATATCTCGTAAGAGAAAGTTATACAAATTAAATAAAAAATACATTTATTATAGAAGAAGGGGCATGTTTGAAAAAAACTTAAAAAAAATACATATTGCTAACTATATTACACAGAAACACAGATGGAAATATTGATCTTTAAGTTCAAATTAAGGTGAAATTCAATTGTCTGTTCATTCAGAATCTAAAAAAATATATCACCAGAATTTGGGTGTTTGGCCTAGATCTATATATGGTGGAGTAATATGGATACCGGGATCATGATCAGCGACCAGTGTTGCCAGAACTTTTCTAAAAGAAAAGCTAAATGGGCAAAAAAATAAAGCTAAAAATAGCTAAATCAGAATTTTAGTTATGTCTAAAAAAAATGGGGCAGCTTAAGAGAAAGTTTTGAGACGATTCCACCTTACTGTTCTATAAACATCTGCGTAAATGTGATTTAGCTCCATCGCGTGAAAACCAATAGTTTAGTATCCTCCCAATGCACTCTCCAAAGAGAAAGTACTCCCATTCTTTACCCGGCCAACTTATCCGCAACGCGATTCCCTGCAATATCAATATGGTCTGGTAACCAAATGAGCCTGACTGCGGAAAATTCTCGTCCAACGTCGAGCAGTTTAACAGATATTCGACTTTGAATTTCGATGCAGATGAATTTTTGTACACATACATACTAGGAGTGCATATTTTTTAAATGAGCATTCGCCGAAGTAAAATATCATGACAGCGTTTGCCTTTATTTTTCATTCTATACCCAACACTAAAAATCGCATTAAATATTTTAGCATTATTTACATTTGTAGTTAATATTTTGAGCAAAAATTAAATGCTAAAAAAGCTAATTCATTTTAAGAAAAAAGCTAGAAGCTAAACAGGTTTTTTTCCGGCTAAACCCACACAAAAAAGATAAATATAGCTAAAATGGCAACACTGTCAGCGATCCCAGCTTAAATTAAGCCTCATATATGTATGTATATTATCCACAAACTTCTCAAAAATGCACTTTGATATGTTCAAAATCCTTACTTAAACCACAAAGCCATCTATCAACTCCCTCCTATCCTGTGCGAAGGTTTGTTCGAGCAAAATTTTTTCTTTTTTTCTTTTTATTTCATTTATTTTTATTTAAGATGCGGAGAGCAAAGATCAAATAATGGTCAAAGGTCATTTCACGTATTTTCCTATATTCGGGTAGTTTATTTCAATTCAGTTTTCGGCATGATTACGTCTGTTTTTATTTCCAACGATTTTGTAGCTGTAACTAACTAAATACTATATTAGAAATAAAGTTCGATCCACTTACGTTTCATCTGCAACATCACCGCTCACGACGACTGCGCCTGCATCACCTGTCGTTGGCTTCGGAGAAAATTGACTTGTTTCCGTACCGCCAGAGGTAGATATGATAACAACATTGTTGACAGCAATGCTTGGCTGCGCCGATGTAACAATATAACTGGCAGTATCGGCACAAATTTCCATTGGTGGTAAATACCATTTGGTTTGTGAACCGCTACTTGCGTAAAAATCCGTTGTACTGCAATGTTTCTTGCTTTTTGGTTGCACATCGCCTGCAACAACCGCCACAATAGTTGCTGGAATTTCCATATCTTTCGAGTTGGCTGCGGTCGCTATTGCTGTTTCACCGGAACCACTATCATCTGCGGCTGTAATTTCCAATACAGTTGCCGGCAATGATTCTTCCAATGTTGTATCGAATTCATTTACCGAAGCGCGGCCACTGTCCGTTGCCGGAATATCCTGCTGTTCGTGTAACAGTTGCTGCGAATTAATAATTAGTGTTTGACCTGCCTGCTGTGACTGTTCGGTCGCACAAGTGCCGTTAGCAACAATGTTATTGCCACCCACTAGTATCACGTTGGCGGTGATTGCGAGGTTGGCGGCATCATTTTTGATGTTGGTGTTGTTGGCATTGTGACTGTTGGGGTGGTTGAATATGTGAATGCTGGGCGAAGTGTCTGCGTCGTTTGGATTCGGCTGCTGCTGCTGCTGCTGCTGCTGCTGCATTGTTGTAGACATTTTTCGAGTGTTGCTATTTGAGTT
>NW_023458565.1:2966014-2968496 GCF_013731165.1 Rhagoletis pomonella | reverse complement strand
TACTAGGAGGCTCAACCTAAGTGCATTTGCATGTTTGTATACACATATATGTAGACATATGTGTGTATGTATGTGCTTTTGTAGGTATGCGGGCAGAAATATTTTTATACATTCTTTTAATGCAATTCTCTTATAACATCATCAGCGGTCAACAGCCATTAAAGGCAAAATGCATTTCTCTATATGAGCCACAGTGGCTATTGTTAGCTGGCATATGTAAGTACATACATACGTGTACATATGTATGTATGTATTTAAATACATATTTGTATGCGAGAGTCCAGCATATACTCGCTTAATATCCTTGTGGAATGGCCATTTAGAGTTATACGGAGCTGTGCCATCGATTGCTTATTTCACAAACTGAGAGGCAAGAGCTGTTAGTCAATTAAGGAAGGCCAGTTTATTCTTGCTTCTTGATATTTGATATTTATGTATTGAACATATGACCTGAATGGGTTTTATTGTATAGCATGTACAATATTTTTGTGATGGATATGAATTCTGGCCACATAAAATTCTTTATGGACTTTAGTACATACATACATACATACATAGTTAGGTACATACCGTTATATCAGTGCTAAGATTCATTTTCGTTTTGCACTTTATTAAAATCTAAAAAAAAAAAACTGATCACCCACCGCCTCATTTCACCAACCATTTATCTTATATCATTCTTCAAACATTCGAAGCGAAAATTTCACTTATTAAAATCCAATTATACCTTTTTGTACTCCATTATAAAGTTGGTGGAACACGAATCTTATCTAATAATCGATAATCAGCTAAAGTGATAAAGTTAAGTTCTTGGAGCAACAGGGCCTATATATTCATTCCATTAACATTAGTTTCAAATAATTCCTAAAATATATGCTGGGCACGGTTTGCTTGGATAAGGTTTAACCTAAAGCCTTTAAAGTCCATACAATTTTTCTCCAAATTTCCATTCTGTCATCATAACCAAATGATTTCAGCTAGAAATGAAAATCTTCTATGGCAGGATTAGAAAGAGAAAACGAAAATGGTGCTGGTCTCGTTTTAAAGGATATCTATATTTAGAGTTGTAAAAATACAACAAAAATAAAACGGAATTTTGAAACTTAGAAAATCGTTAAAGTCCAAAACTTCTAACTGATCTTAAAACATTTTGAAAATTTCAGTGTCAGTTACGAATTTTTGAACTTTGAAAAAATGTTGTCTGAAAACTCTAAATTAAAAATAAATTGAATAAAAATTGTTTTACATAACTTTGTGAAAAAGTTGCAAAGAAAAAAGTTTTCAAAGTTCAAAAATTTATATTAAAAAAAAACCGTGAAAATTTCAGGAGTTTTTAAGAACAGTTGGAGGGATTGTATAAAAATAATATGAGCCAAAAAATGTTATAAGTTTTTGCTTTTCCGTTTTTTCTGGAATTTCAAAATTCTACAAATATTTTTGTTATTCGATTTTTTTTTTTATTTTTTTTATTATAGCCTTAGATATCAACTTTAAAACTAGACAACAACCATTTTCATAGCTACAGCAGTTTTTGAGGTAATCAAAAAATAAACTTGAAAAATCTTGGAAACTGTGATATTTAGAATTTTGTATAAGAAAAATTAAGGTTTTTCCTTTGGCCGAATTGCGTTATGATATAAGGAAAATTCTGACCAAAATTCATCCAAATCAAAAATGGGCGATCCCAATAGTTGCACTAAAAAATTAAACTTTTATGAAATTATCTATTGGGAGGTTTTTGGAGTAGCTGATTATAAATCTGAAGTAAGTTTTGGAAAATCTAAAATGGTGGATCCTATATGGCGGACGAATACAAAAAAGTTACGGCAGACTTCGACACAGCAACAAAGCTCTTGATTTCAAGCAATAATGTAAATAAAAAAGTTAACTGTCAAAAGCGCCTCAAATTGTCTCCAGAAAGCATAGCTTTACTTGCAGTTCCAAATCCCAAGTAGTCTTATCAACTTGATTCAGATGGCAGTTGTTCTTCCGCATCTGAGAATGAAGAGGAATCAGAAAACTAACAATGCATTGGTCAATTTGACATGGATTGGCCCAGTTATTACTCAGCACTCTCCATCTCAATTGAGAAGTATTGACTATCCGCGCTGTACGTTGAAACTGAAACGTCTGCGATTATAATAGTAGATATGTATACAGATACCCACCACTTCTTTAAGGGGGTTCCCATATTAAACTCGTGTTATAGTTCTGATCTTTTTTAACTAAAGCATCGTTCACTCAAAATCGGTACGCATGAAATGGGTTATATCTTTTTAATAGGTTTTCATAAAATAATATTTAGGGCCGTTTCCTGAAGTAACCTTTAACTTTAAAGCTCACTTTAAATTTAAAGGTCGGATTAAAAATTAAGCTATGTCTACATTTAAGCATTTCTATTATCGGTTTTTAACGTATGTATGTTTCTTGGTTGTAAACCAATTTAAAACCGTTAATAAAATGCTTTACTTTAGACACAATC
>NW_023458565.1:2963358-2965914 GCF_013731165.1 Rhagoletis pomonella | reverse complement strand
CCATACATATAAAGTCCATTGGAAACTTTGAGCGATAAATATTTTTTTTTATTCGAAATAAAAAAAGGGGTATAATTCTTTTCGATATAGAACAATCTTTAATTGACTTCTTTTTTTTTTACCACCCTAATGTACATACATACAAATGTACATCTTGATATATCCATATCGATTTCACTACTCACATATGCATCTTCGTTCTAATACTTTAATTTCAGTTGCAGTCCACACTCTTGAAGCCTTTCGACGATTTTTTTTTTTTTATACGAAACTCAACAAAAATTTTTGCTTAAAAAACAGTCGAACTATAATACGAATTTAATGTGGGAACCCCCTTAAAGAAGTGGTGGGTATCTATATATCTACTATTATAATCGCAGACGGTTTAGTTTCAACGTACAATACTTCTCAATTGAGATGGAGAGTGCTGAGTAATAACTGGGCCAATCCATGTCAAATTGGCCAATGCATTGTCAGTTTTCTGATTCCTATTCATTATCAGATTCGGAAGAACAGCTGCCATCTGAAACAAGTTCATAAGACTACTTGGGATTTGGAACTGCAAGTAAAGCTTTGCTTTCTGGAGACAATTTGAAGCGCTTTTGACAGTTAACTTTTTTATTTACATTCTTGCTTGAAATCAAGAGATTTTTTGCTGTGTCGAAGTCTGCCGTAACTTTTTTGTATTCGTCCGCCATATAGAATCCACCATTTTAGCTTTTCCAAAACTTACTTCAGATTTATAATCAGCTACTCCAAATAGAAAGTTTATTAAAATTGTATAATTTTTTTAAAAGTCATTGGCTACCCCAAAAATCTCCCAATAGACAATTTCATAAAACTTTCATTTTTTAGTGCAATTATTAGGATCGACCATTTTCGATTTGGATGAGTTTTGATCAAAATTTTGCTTATATCATAACGCAATTCTGCCAGAGGAAACCCCTTAATTTTTCTTATACAAAATTCTAAATATCACAATTTCCAAGATTTAACAAGTTTATTATTTGATTACCTCAAAAACTGCTGTAGCTATGAAAATGGTTGTTGTCTAGTTTTATAGTTGATATCTACGGTTATAAAGAAAAAAATTTAAAAAAAAATCGAATAACAAAAATATTTGTAGAATCTTGAAATTCCAGAAAAAACGGAAAAGCAAAAACTTATAACATTTTTTGGCTTGCATTATTTTTATACAATCCCTCCAACTGTTCTTAAGAAATCCTGAAATTTTCACGTTTTTTTTTAGATATAAATTTTTGAACTTTGAAAACATTTTTCTTTGCAAATTTTTAACAAAGTAATGTAAAACCATTTTTATTCAATTTATTTTTAATTTAAAGTTTTTAGACAACATTTTTTCAAGGTTAAAAAATTCATATCTTACAAAAACACTTTGAAATTTTCAGGATGTTTTACGATCAGTTAGAAATTTTGGGCTTTAACGATTTTCTAAGTTTCAAAATTCTGTTTTTTTTTATTTTTTGTTTTTCTTTACAACCCCAAATATAGATATCCTTTAAAACGAGACCAGCACCATTTTTGTTTCCTCTTTCTAATTCTGCCATTGCATATTTTCAATTTTAACTGAAATAATTTTGTTATGATGACAGAATGGAAATTTTAAAAAAAATTTATGGGAAAGGGCTTTTAGGTTAAACCTTATCCAAGCAAACCGTGCCCAGCATGGGCCTATATTTTAGGAATTATTTGAAACTAATGTAAATGGAATATATAGGCCCTGTTGCCACAAGAACTTATCTTTATCACTTTAGTTGATTATCGATTATTGGATAAGATTCGTGTTCCACCTACTTTATAATGGAGTTCAAAAAGGTGTAATTGAATGTTAATAAGTGAAATTTTCGCTTCGAATATTTGAAGAATGATATAAGATAAATAGTTGGTGAAATGAGGCGACGGGTGATCAGTTTTTTTTTCAGATTTTAACAAAGTGCAAAACGAAAATGAATCTTAGCACTGATATAACGGTATGTACCTAACTATGTATGTATGTATGTACTAAAGTCCATAAAGAATTTTATGTGGCCAGAATTCATATCCATCACAAAAATACGGAATATGCTATACAATAAAACCCATTCAGGTCATATGTTCAATACATAAATATCAAATATCAAGAAGCAAGAATAAACTGGCTTTCCTTAATTGACTAACAGCTCTTGCCTCTCAGTTTGTGAAATAAGCAATCGATGGCACAGCTCTGTATAACTATAAACGGTCATTGCACAAGGATATTAAGCGAGTATATGCTCGCAACTCTCGCAAACAAATATGTATTTAAATACATACATACATATGTACTCGTATGTATGTACTTACATATGCCAGCTAACAATAGCCACTGTGGCTCATATAGAGAAATGCATTTTGCCTTTAATGGCTGTTGACCGCTGATGATGCTATAAGAGAATTGCAT
Source organism: Rhagoletis pomonella (assembly GCF_013731165.1). NCBI lineage: Eukaryota > Metazoa > Arthropoda > Insecta > Diptera > Tephritidae > Rhagoletis > Rhagoletis pomonella. The sequence goes on along the minus strand of NW_023458565.1, from coordinate 2,963,474 downwards.
TAAAAGAATGTATAAAAATATTTCTGACCGCATACCTACTAAAGCACATACATACACACATATGTCCTGTATGTGTATACAAACATGCAAATGCACTTAGGTTGAGCCTCCTAGTA
>NW_023458565.1:2962081-2963258 GCF_013731165.1 Rhagoletis pomonella | reverse complement strand
AAAAAATATTTATCGCTCAAAGTTTCCAATGGACTTTATATGTATGGGGATTTTTTTTTGTAGAAATGGTACAGAATTCTTGAAACTCCATATTTTTCGATCAGAAAACTCTGTTTCTCTCCAGAAGAATTCCAATAATACTAACCAATCGTTTTTTATTTTATTTTTAATATTAGTTAACTATTTTTTATAAGCCAAAATGCAATTGTGGTACTGATAAGAAATTGGTAGTATAACAAAATGGAAAAATAACGATTGGGTATTATTATCGGAAGTCTCCTGAAGAGAAACCAAGTTTTCTGATCGGAAAATAATGATTTTCATAAATTCCTTACCATTTCCATGAAAAATCTGTTTTTTCTCATACAAAATACATGCACAACTTTGAGCGCTTTCATTTTGGATTTAAAAATGAAGAAAAACAGGAGTATAATTTTTTCGGTACAGCACAAATCTAGGCGCGGAGAGGATTAAAATTCGGACTTAGACGCCCCCTCCCTCACCCCACGTGCATTTTTAGACCACCCTAATGTACATACCCGTTTATAAATGTGCAAATATTTATAATCGGATACAGTTTTGGTAGTAAGAATTTTCTACTTTACTTTCTCTTTTACTTTTTTCTGTATCAAAAAGTTCAATTTTTGTAATGGACACCTCCCAGCTACATATGTACATATGTAGGTATTTATGTGCATATATTGTCCAATACCTAAATTATACATGTATGTCGACTTGCGCAAAAGTTGCTTTGGCATTGTGTGCCACTGCTCAGTAATTCCAATAATATGTAAGTTATTTTTGTGATATTTTTGTTTTGCTGCTGCTGGTTTTATACTCGTAAGAAGCCCCTCACACACATCCAACATCGATTGACATGGAAAATTATGGTCTCCATGCATGCAGCGCAATTTTGAGAAACTCTTCGATGTGACATATAAAAACAAATAATTTTTAAGCAAAAAACAAAACCGACTTCAATTCTCATATAAATATTTAGGGATACCGTTAATTGTTCATGATCCAATGATTGGATCTAAACCAGATTAATATGGGACCAGCTCCGATACACTACCTTTCGATGCAAAAACAATTATCAAAATCTGTTGACGTGGTCCAAAGTTATGCGGTAACATAAATAAAACAAAAACAACAAGTAATTTTTAGCAAAAAAAAA